>NC_056445.1:24653710-24698710 GCF_018296145.1 Oncorhynchus tshawytscha
AGGTGGGCAAGCGGACCCTGGGGTGTGTGGAGGTGGGCAAGCGGACCCTGGGGTGTGTGGAGGTGGGCAAGCGGACCCTGGGGTGTGTGGAGGTGGGCAAGCGGACCCTGGGGTGTGTGGATGTGGGCAATCGGACCCTGGGGTGTCTGGAGGTGGGCCATCGGACCCTGGGGGTGTGTGGAGGTGGGCAGCGGACCCTGGGGTGTGCCAATGGAGGTGGAACAAGCGGACCCTGGGGACAGTGGAGCAGGGCAATGAAGGGACCCTGGGGTGTGTGGAGGTGGGCAAGCGGACCCTGGGGTGTGTGGAGGTGGGCAAGCGGACCCTGGGGTGTGTGGAGGTGGGAAAAGCGGACCCTGGGGTGTGTGGAGGTGGGCAAGCGGACCCTGGGGTGTGTGGAGGTGGGCAAGCGGACCCTGGGGTGTGTGGAGGTGGGCAAGCGGACCCTGGGGTGTGTGGAGGTGGGCAAGCGGACCCTGGGGTGTGTGGAGGTGGGCAAGCGGACCCTGGGGTGTGTGGAGGTGGGCAAGCGGACCCTGGGGTGTGTGGAGGTGGGCAAGCGGACCCTGGGGTGTGTGGAGGTGGGCAAGCGGACCCTGAGGTGTGTGGAGGTGGGCAAGCGGACCCTGGGGTGTATGGAGGTGGGCAAGCGGACCCTGGGGTGTATGGAGGTGGGCAAGAGTCCTGTGTGTCATGTGGATGCCATCTATCCCTCTCCCTCTCTTGCTTTCTTTCCATCAGCGTGGGCCTGCACAGACTGTGGGCCAGCGTCCATTTAGGACAGCACTGCCTGCCAATGAGATGTGGAACAGACAGGTGGAGAGAAAGACAGAGGGAGCAGAGAAATGAAGGAGGGCTCCTTTCTTCTACTAGTAGTTGTAATTACAGCTTTGGAAACACCGGTTTACCTGTCATGCCAATAAAGCCAGGATGAATTTGTATTGTGTTGAGCGAGCTAGTATGAAACAGGGACAGAAAGGTGAGAAAGGGGGAGAGAGGTAGCGATGTAGAGAGAGAGGTAGCGAGAGAGAGAGGGAGCTAGTATGAAACAGGGACAGAAAGGTGAGAAAGGGGGAGAGAGGTAGAGATGTAGAGAGAGAGGTAGAGAGAGAGAGAGGGAGCTAGTATGAAACAGGGAGAGAAAGGTGAGAAAGGGGGAGAGAGGTAGTGATGTAGAGAGAGAGGTAGAGAGAGAGAGGGAGCTAGTATGAAACAGGGACAGAAAGGTGAGAAAGGGGGAGAGAGGTAGCGATGTAGAGAGAGAGGTAGAGAGAGAGAGAAGGAGCTAGTATGAAACAGGGACAGAAAGGTGAGAAAGGGGGAGAGAGGTAGCGATGTAGAGAGAGAGGTAGAGAGAGAGAGAGGGAGCTAGTATGAAACAGGGACAGAAAGGTGAGAAAGGGGGAGAGAGGTAGCGATGTAGAGAGAGAGGTAGCGAGAGAGAGAGGGAGCTAGTATGAAACAGGGACAGAAAGGTGAGAAAGGGGGAGAGAGGTAGCGATGTAGAGAGAGAGGTAGTGAGAGAGAGAGGGAGCTAGTATGAAACAGGGACAGAAAAGTGAGAGAGGGAGAGAGGTAGAGATGTAGAGAGAGAGGTAGAGAGAGAGGGAGCTAGTATGAAACAGGGAGAGAAAGGTGAGAGAGGGAGAGAGGTAGAGATGTAGAGAGAGAGGTAGCGAGAGAGAGAGAGGGAGCTAGTACGAAACAGGGATAGAAAGGTGAGAGAGGGAGAGAGGTAGAGATGTAGAGAGAGAGGTAGCGAGAGAGAGAGGGAGCTAGTATGAAACAGGGACAGAAAGGTGAGAGAGGGAGAGAGGTAGAGATGTAGAGAGAGAGGTAGCGAGAGAGAGAGGGAGCTAGTATGAAACAGGGAGAGAAAAGTGAGAAAGGGGGAGAGAGGTAGAGATGTAGAGAGAGATGTAGAGAGAGAGACGGAGCTAGTACGAAACAGGGAGAGAAAAGTGAGAAAGGGGGAGAGAGGTAGAGATGTATAGAGAAAGTGAGCAAGAGATAGAGAGAAACTTACCCTGGCAGTCTTGGCAGACTCCTGACCGTTGAGATACTCCGTCACCTGCGAGAGAGAACATGCATTAGTGTTGCAACTAAACCAGACTGAATTCTGTGGAGAGAAACATATTGGGTGCATCCCAACTCTCTAATGTAGCCTTCTCGACACGACTCCTTTCCTTCATTGAAAATCGTCTCAGTGCAGATGAATGAGAAGGACACAAGTGTAGGACGCCACTTTAGACTATCAACACGCACAGACAAACACCTTCCCACCCATACATTCATAACACACATGTTGACAGGCTTCAATGATGCCATGTGCAATGCAGTGCTAACAACAAAAACAGCAAGGTCATCATCAGATCAATAGGAAATGCGGATGCTAACCGCTAGCCCACGTGCTAACAGCTAACAACAGCCAGCAATCAAGCCAAGTGGCTCTCGTCTATACAGCGAGCTAGCTTTTAGAGCCTTCCTATTTAGCATTTAGTTACAATCAAAATGCATTCACGTTTCAGCGATAGGCTAGCAGGGTAAGAGAGGCGCACTACCTGCCTACGCTAGAGATGAAATCAGACCTGTATTGTGATTGTACTGCATCACAAGGGCAGGTGATTAGTCGGCGAGGGCCCTGATACAGCAGTGAATGGTGGGAATAGAGTCAGGAAGTCAGAATCCTCTAGGATATTGAGGTCTGTAAATGAAGTAGATTATGCTTGTATATGTGCGTCTTTGTAAGGGCTGAGAATTATGATATTAACACGATACTTCAGTGTTGTTATGTAGGGGCGGCAGGTAGCCTAGTGGTTAGAACGTTGGGCCAGTAACCAAAAGGTTGTTGGGTCGAATCCCTGAGCTGACAAGGTAAAAATCTGTCATTCTGCCCCTGAACACAGAGGTTAACCCACTGTTCCCCGGGAGGCCGTCATTGTAAATAAGAATTTGTTCTTAACTGACTTGCCTAGTTAAATAAAGGTTAAATAAAATGATCACAATTCTACATGGATTGCGATTCAATACTGTGATTTGTTGTTCCAAACATACTGCTCACCATATGTCTCAGGCAGAGGAACAAGATAGAGTCATGAGAAAACAAGTTTGATCAGTCTTGTAAATGTGCTGAAAACAAATTGGCTTCCTACTAAGATGGAGAACAAGCTATGAAGGAAAATACTGGAAATGTGGTGTGCAGTTACAGCCAACTAGCACAAAAATAGTATTATCAAAATAATATGATATATCCTCAAATATAACTGTAGTTATTTTTCTCCCCCATCCTTAGTCTTTGTGTAAGTGTGGGAAATTAGGCTGGCTTGGATAGACAGGATTTGACTTCTGATGCTTCGGCTCAAATGAGAGTGAGTGAGAGAAAGTGAGAGAGACAGTGAGAAAGACAGACAGAGAGAGAGAGACAGTGTGATAGTGAGAGAGACAGACAGAGTGAGAGAGTGAGTGAGAGACAGACAAACAGAGTGAGAGAGACAGACAGACAGAGTGAGACAGACAGACAGAGTGAGAGAGACAGACAGAGTGAGAGAGACAGAGTGTGAGACACAGACAGAGTGAGAGAGACAGACAGAGTGAGAGAGACAGACAGAGAGAGAGACAGACAGAGTGAGAGAGACAGACAGAGTGAGAGAGACAGACAGAGTGAGAGAGACAGACAGAGTGAGAGAGAGACAGAGAGTGAGAGAAACAGAGAGTGAGAGAGAGACATAGTGAGAGAGACAGACAGAGTGAGAGAGAGACAGAGTGAGAGAGACAGAGAGTGAGAGAAACAGAGAGTGAGAGAGACAGACATAGTGAGAGAGACAGACAGAGTGAGAGAGAGACAGAGTGAGAGAGAGACAGAGTGAGAGAGACAGAGTGAGACAGAGTGAGAGAGACAGAGTGAGAGAGACAGAGAGTGAGACAGACATAGAGTGAGAGAGACAGACATAGTGAGAGAGACAGACAGAGTGAGAGAGACAGAGTGAGACAGAGTGAGAGAGACAGACAGACAGAGTGAGAGAGACAGTGTGATACTGACAGAGAGAGACAGAGAGAGAAGCGGCAGACAGGCAGCGCTGGGCATATTGACCTCTTATTATGCCAGAGTGTCCATTTAGCCCCATTGACTGAGCCTGACGATGAGTCACAGGACACAGCATGACGAGACCGAGGGATGGGGGAGGGAGGTAGAGAGATGGAGGGAGGGGGTGGAGAAGAGTCTTAAAATGAGAGAGACAGAAAGGAAATGTCCGGTTACGGTCAAGAGAGACTGTGTGTATTGTCTGTCAGTGTGTGTGTGTATAGAGGCTGAACAGCTCCAAACCAGGAGGGTGCTCTGCACTGTGTCTGAGCGGTTTAGCTCTACATGGTTCTGGCCAGCCCTCCTCTCTCTCCTCCAACCCAAGCTAACCCAGCCTCAGCTCTGGCTCCTTCCTGCCAGCGTGATCAATGGGGAGGCTTTTGTGTGTCTCGGGTCAGTCTGGGGAAAAGTGGGTGAGGAGAAGGGGAGGAAGAGGGAGGATTCACAAGATGGGAGGGTGGGTTGAAGAGGAGAAAATGGGTGATAGGGGAGAATTGGGAGAGGAGTGGGGAAGAGAAAAGGGTCGAAGGCAATGAAGGGGGGAGAATAAGAGTGAGGGGAAGGGGTGGAGGAGGAGGACAGGAAAAATAAGGGATGAGAAGAGGGGACGGATAAGGAGGAGAGAAGGGTTGAGAGGGTGAAGAGTGGAAGAGAGTGAGTCAAAGGCTGAGGGAGGAGGGGGGGTGAGACAGTCTACTCTATACAGTACCATATTAACCACAGAGGGTTCCATCATGCATCATAACTGATCAGGAGAACAGATGAGACTCCCGGCCAAAGAAATGAACACAGATATAGGAGAACGGCAGATGTTGAAAACTGCAGAGCGTGGATTCCGCATTGGGTTTAATTGCTTAGCTAGCTGGTATACACTGGTTCATTTGATAGCAACCCAGAACACATGAGGGTCAGGAAGAAAAACATACTTCAGTACAGCTGGATCGTACAGCTGTGTGTGTGAGAGAGACTGTGTGTGTGTGTGTGTGAGAGAGACTGTGTGTGTGTGTGTGTGTGTGTGTGTGTGTGTGTGAGAGAGAGACTGTGTGTGTGTGGGATGTCAAAAACTGCAACTGCTGCATAAGCTATCAATCAAAGCTAACTAAGAGTGAGAATTTAGAAAAGGGGACAGCAGATGTTCACATATTCCCAAACAGAAGTGACCATACGGAGGTCCTAGTCCATAGCATTAACGTCTTACTTCAGAGGTCTGCGGTGACATTTGAGTGGCTGGGAGGGGTCCGGATACGCCATGTTAAAAGTCTTTTAGTGCCCCGTGTCCTTCATGACTACTGATGTAGGTTAAAGTCCCAGGATGGAATTCCATCATCTTGTCATTTCCTTTCATCCACCACCGACCCACCTACCGTCTGCTTTGGAGACCTCTTAGAGTAACCCCATCTCAATAATGACCTCATATTTGGTCCTGGCCAATAGCAGGGGACTATATAGAGGCATTACTATATGAATGAAAGGGATCTGCCAGACAGCTAGCCAAGCTCTTTGTCCTTTAACTAAGGGGTGCCTTCCTGACAGACCGTCTCCTGCTGTTCTCTTCAGTACAGTATGTGAGAGCAGGAAACCAGTGTGTGTGCCTAGCATCCTCCTAATATGGGCCCATATGCTGTTCCAGAAAAGCCCTTTCAGGACCTTTTCACAGCCACCAGACGGTCTCTACACTGGAGGACAATCACTAGCCAATAAACCAGCTACAAGAAGAATACGGAACCAAATATCTCAACTAAATGACTAAATAGCATAGGGGGATAGGCTTTGTGTATTTCAGAATGATAGTAGGGGGAGAGGAGGAAGAACGAGAGCGTGAGAGAGAGAGAGATAATAGTACTGTATGACCCCACAGAGCTCCATATGCCAGACAGATGCCCCTGGTCCCATCTATACCAGGTTGGTGTTGGTGAACAACCTACTAATATCTGGCACACTGGGAGGTGGTGGGAATATGGTGTTGGTGGTCAGTGTGTTGAGTGTGTAGAATAAGACTAAGTAAGAGTGTGTGTGTGTGTGTGTGTGTGTGTGTGTGTGTTCGGTGGATCACTATACACAGGTGGTGTTTTGGTGTGTGTGTGTCTCTCTACATGTGTGTATGTGAGAGTGCAAGCTGTTTTGGTGCAAGTCTGTGAATGTGCTAGATGGCAGGTTTTTGGCTGGAGGTGTGAGTGGTTCTGGTTCAGGATGAACAGATGATGTGCATCCTGTTTTTGGTACAGAGAATACATTCATTCCCATAGTGTCTGACTCAATGCAGGTGATGCCTTAAAACCCCATTATAGTCAATCTGGAATAATGTTCTTCATTTTGTACAACAAAGATAACGCTCGTTAGCAACACTAAGTATCAGTCGTATTATACACCCGATGCCTTCTCCGACTTGCAAAACATCCCTCTTTCTTTCTCTCTTTCCCTCTCTCTCCCTTTCCCCCAAAACGCAAAAAGAGAGACCACATGTATTCCATCTTATGAATAGTCAGCAATGGATTAACAACTGGTATCCAATTTATCTTCTGAACAGTCTGCCTCTGTACTTGTGAATAACAACGACTCCTCACTTCGTAGTTCTTTCCAGGCTTGTCTGACTCTGCAGTCCTGGGTGTTAGTTTTAAAGCTGCAAGATGTAACTTTTTGGGCGACCTAACTGAATCCACATAGAAATTGAGTTTTAGATATGTCATTGTAATTGAAAGCATGTCTAAGAAGCAGTAGATCTGTTCTATGTGCGCTATTTCTATGCTTCCCGTTCTTAAGTTTAGTTTTTGCGTCTTTTACTTTCAATTTTGTGCACCAGCTTCAAACCGCTGAAAATACAATATGTTTGGTTATGGGAAATACATTTCAGGGGTTTAGATGGTACAATGATTCTCTACACTAGACTTGCTTGTTTTGTAACATAAACTGAAATTAGGTAAACTATTAGAATTTTAGCAACCAGGAAATGGTGGAGCTATTTCTGCATAGTTCATCTTAAAGTGATATCCCTCACAGAGAGAACCACACCACTGGCTGTCTGTCTTTCCAATAGTGCTAGAGGAGACTCAGTGTTCTCCCCATGTCTCTCTAGATATCCTGGTAACATGGATTTGATTTGAAAAGCTCCTCTTTTAATCACAGCAGTCTTTGTCAGACACTGCTCCCTGGAGACTGTGTGTGGGAGTGTGTGTGTGCCATCGGTGCATGTCTGTGTGTGAGAGTACGGTATGTCTGCCTGTTTGTGTGTTTGTGTGACTGCGTGTCTGCATGCGCGTGTGTGTCCCTCTGAAGTCCCTGTGAGGCATGCTGGGACAGGCCCCGGTGCATGCTGGTACCTCCAGCAGTGTGGTCTGTCGGGGGCTTTCAGGCAGCGAGGGGGACAACTTGTCCCTCTAATCACTCTGACATCAATGCAAATGTTTTGATGGCCTCTATTAAAAAGAGGTGGATCCCATTCGCATTCTATAGGCTAGGCCTACCATATTTATTAACTTTCCTAATATTAAGCCCATTGCATCACTTTACAATAGGAGTATAGCCTACCTGGCTGGCATGTAAATTAACTACAGGATAGCCAGATCAGGGCCTACCATAAGGACAACTCAGAGTATGCTAGTGTGTTCATCTGAAATAGTCTACAGTTTCTTCATATCGTGTTTCTTTAGACCTGTCTAAAATATATCATGGATTTATTGTGAAGGTGTAGGCTATATTACATTATTACATTACATTTATTAGACTTTTAAAAATGTAGATGTTCCAAAGGTCTGCATCAGTGGCTTGGAGGCTGTGTGTGGAAGCCAGGAGATGTTAAACATGTTTATGTTAATTAACGGTCAATTACGGTGAGACCGGCAGTTATTAGCTTGACAATCACTGGCTGACAAAATGTCATGACCACAGCCCTACTCTTGGATAGAAACATTGTGAACAAGGTTTTTAAAAAGGTATGTGGGCCTACTTCATCTCCACACACACACACCAGGTAGAGACACACAGGCTGAGAACTTTGAGATTTGACCTACACAAGTGCATTTGATGGTAAAATACACAGACAGACCAATGTAATGATGTCTCTTGTAGGTAGGTCATTTTCCACTGAAAGGAAATGTTGACCATATAAACCAGCCTAAATGATTATGATACAACAAAAGTATATAAAAAAGAGAACCCTATAGACATAGCTAAAGATGAGTTGGCTAAAGATGAGTTGGCTAAAGATGAGTTGGCTAAAGATGAGTTGGCAGAAAACTAGGGCAGAACTAGGTTAGAGTAGCAGAAATACTTTGTTTCTATTTCTCTCTTTTATTGTGTCTCCCAATGAGATCACCCACTGTGAAGTGACAGAAGTTTAAATGACCTACACCCACTCTCCAACACCAACCCTCACTTCCCCCCTCTGTCTCTCCCTCCTCTCCTGACCCCAGGGTGTGGGGGAGGCAGGAGTGTGTGTGGTCGGGTCAGGGGAAATAGAGCTTGGCTAGTGGCGAGTGTCACTGTCACCCTGGACATGTCACAAGGCCCCCAGAGCACTGCTGCAGGCGGTGTGTGTGTGTGGGTATGAGAGGTAGGGTCGATAGGAAAGTGTCCATTACGCGTTCAACACGAACTCTTACTGGTTAATGAGGTATCGAACAGTCAGGAGGAAGGGGCATGCTTTTGCACATGGGGGGGGTGATGGGACATGACAGGGACCCATGGGGGGTTTAGGGTGAGGGGGTCGATGGCAAGCTGTCAACCAGACAAAGTTGGTTGAAAGTACTGCAAAAGGCCATTGAGTATACCACGACAAAAGAGTTATCCTGTATGTCTCAGAACTGTCTATCTTTACTGCCTATGATAGGTGAGTGATTGGTTGTGTCTCTCTGTGTGTCTGTAGGGCCTCGGAGGCCCCCAGAGTCCGTGCTGCTATTGAGTACTCAATTTATCTCTGCTGTTCACTGATAAGGGCAGATGGCTATTATTAACCGACAAACCTACAATTCCCATGTGGCATCTCATCCTCACTGTTCAATTACACTGATAGAAGAAACTACATTTCCCATGAGGCATCACAGCAATGCCCCACCGCACAATTACACTGTAGTAGAAGAAACAGCATTTCCCATGGGGCAACATGTCTGCCTTCAGCACAATAGAAAACACTACACATCCCCAAAGCACCTCATTTGTTCCTCTCGGCAATTACACCAAATTGTAACAACTTCACTTGCACAAGGCATTTCACCACAGAATAATTACACTGTAACCCATATTTATTTGAACCTTTATTTAACTAGGCAAGTCAGGTAAGAAGAAATTCTTATTTTCAATGACGACCTAGGAACAGTGGTTTAACTGGTCTAGGAACAGTGGTTTAACTGGTCTAGGAACAGTGGTTTAACTGGTCTAGGAACAGTGGTTTAACTGGTCTAGGAACAGTGGTTTAACTGGTCTAGGAACAGTGGTTTAACTGGTCTAGGAACAGTGGTTTAACTGGTCTAGGAACAGTGGGTTAACTGGTCTAGGAACAGTGGGTTAACTGGTCTAGGAAAAGTGGGTTAACTGGTCTAGGAACAGTGGGTTAACTGCCTTGTTCAGAAAGACAGATTTGAACCTTGTCAGCTCGGGGATTCGATCGAGCAACCTTTCGGTTACTAGTCCAACGCTCTAACCACTAGGCTACCTGCCTCCCCATATAACACCTACAAAGAAACTACACTACCCACGAGGCACATCATCTGTCCTCTCATAATAAAATGTACACTGCAACTCCCCAAAACATTACATTTCTCAGGAGGCAGCACATCCATCCCTTCACAGTAGTGCAATTTACCTACACGGCCAAAATAAAAAATCATCTGTTGGGAAATAAACTAAAGATCCCATGGGGCCTCTCATCTGCAGAAGAGCACAGCAATTAAAAGCAAGTGTTGGTCTGATCCCCAGCTCTCATATCCCTCTTCAGCTTGGGCTTCAAGCAGCAGCGTACGTCCTTCTAAACTCTCTGGCTCCATCCACATCACAGCTGCCTTCTGCTCTCTCCCAAAACACTCCACACTCACATGCCTGCATCAGCACAAACACAAACACTGGAGCTAGCGATGCTAACACTGGAGCTAACACACAAACGCACACTGGAGCTAACACCAAAGCCAAAACAACAATCCTAGCTCAAAGCGCTAGGTGAGTGTTGTGTATTAGCTTATGTCGCTACAAAGAGCCAACCAGGGCATAACATTAACATCCTCCAAATGCGGGTAGATTTAGGTAATGGTTGGTAATGTAAGTGAGTGGTCAATTTGCAGGGCTCTACAGTGCGGGCATTACATTTACGAATAAAAATATTGTAACGACCCTGGGTTTATAAGCGCAGGGTTTATATAGCGCGCTGGACGTCGAGGGTTCGAGACCTGCTCCCTGCCTGTTTCATTACAATATAGTGAAAAAGTCAAGTATGAGCACGTGTGAGGAAAATGCTGCAGTAGCTGTTTTCAAAGTATTTCTGCCGTTTTGTTTCATAGCTGCTAATCACACAAATAAATATGAATCTATATCCCACCTCATGAAGCAACACTGCCTGGCAGGAGAGATTTGTGCACTGTTCTGATTCATTTCTGGAGGCGCTGCGCACAGAAATAAAAGTTGGTCAAATGTACTCTAAAGTCTACAAACGGAAACTTTGTCCTCGTGTATCTTGGCTATTTACATTGTTTTGTTCACAAGGTTGGCTGTTTTTAAAATGGAAGTTTGAGTCTGCTGCTTCAACTGACGCAAAGAGATACTGTCTTCTCCTAGTCAGAGCCCAAATCTCTCACACACAGACCCGTGACAGGACTCCAGTGGCACGGTTACCATGGTAACCTCCCAGCCTGAACATTTAGTCTCATCTGATATGTTTTCGGGTCACAAAAAATGAAATTGAGTTTTATCTCACATTATTTCTTACTAATAAATGTTTTGTTTTAGAAACATTAAGTATGGCCATCAGCACGTGTATTTAAAAAAAAGGTAATTATGGCGCAAAATATTTTTTTCTGACCAATTTTTCCATCTACCTGCCACAGTGGCTGGTGGACCAAAAAGTACATTTTAGGCAGTTAACCCACTGTTCCTTGGCCATCATTGTAAATAAGAAGTTGTTCTTAACTGACTTGCCTAGTTAAATAAAGGTTAAAAACAAAAAAGGGAGAGTTAGCGTTTGAAGCTAACTAACTCTAGAACAAATGTTCTATTGAAAAGGACTAGGGATAATATACAAGGTTCATGCTATGTTGGTGATTGATAATTAGCAAGAGGCTTCTGTGTTTTGTAATTTATTGTTAATTTGCAAAAGGGGAGATGATTAGCTTGTAGAGCTAATGAACTTTTTCACCCGACAACAGCGTTCGCTTAGCGCAGCCTGATTGTGCGAGACGGGTTGGGAGTCAGTCATCTGACGTCGTCGCCTTTGGTTGGCCTACTTTTACTGTGGTGATCGAGCACCAAGATGGTGTCTGTACGACCGTACTGGAACTTAATGCTTTTTAATAGACTTCAACTTCAGTCATGGAATGAATCACTTTTGTGTCAGACAGGTCTGTGTGTGTGTGTGGTGACAGTATGCTGTGAATGTACCTGAAAAGAGAATATTCTCTCGATGAAAGATGGTGAATGTACAGTTGAAGTCAGAAGTTTACATACACCTTAATCAAATACATTTAAACCCAGTTTTTCCACAATTCATGACATTTAGCCCTGTCTTGGGTCAGTTAGTGTAACAGTATAACTTTAGACCGTCCCCTCGCCCATACCCGGGCGCGAACCAGGGACCCTCTGCACACATCAACAACAGTCACCCACGAAGCGTCGTTACCCATCGCTTCACAAAAGCCGCGGCAGAGCAAGGGGAACCACTACTTCAAGGTCACCGATTGAAACGCTATTTAGCGCGAACACCGCTAACTAGCTAGCCATTTCACATCCGTTACATTAGGATCAATATTATATTTTAATATTTTAAGAATGTGAAATGTCAGAATAATAGTAGAGAGAATGATTTATTTCAGCTTTTATTTCATTCATCACATTCCCAGTGGGGTCAGAAGTTTACATACATGCAATTTGTATTTAGTAGCATTGCCTTTAAATTGTTTAACTTGGGTCAAATGTTTCAGGTAGCCTTCCACAAGCTTAACACAATACGTTGGGTGAATTTTGGCCCATTCCTCCTGACAGAGCTGGTGTAACTGAGTCAGGTTTGTAGGCCTCTTTGCTTGCACACACCTTTTCAGTTCTGCCCACAAATTTTCTATGGGATTGAGGTCAGGGATTTGTGATGGCCACTCCAATACCTTGACTTCGTTGTCCTTATTAAGCCATTTTGTATGCCTGGGGTCATTGTCCATTTGGAAGACCCATTTGCAACCATGCTTTAACTTCCTGACTGATGTCATGAGATGTTGCTTCAATATATAATTTTTTCTTCCTCATGATGCCATCTATTTTGTGAAGTGCACCAGTCCCTCCTGCAGGAAAGCACCCCCACAACATGATGCCGCCACCCCCGTGCTTCACGGTTGGGATGGTGTTCTTCGCCTTGCAAGCATCCCCTTTTTTCCTCCAAACATAACGATGGTCATTGTGGCCAAACAGTTCTATTTTTGTTTCATCAGACCAGAGGACATTTCCCCAAAAAGTACGATCTTTGTCCCCATGTGCAGTTGCAAACCGTAGTCTGGCTTTATTTATGGCGGTTTTGGAGCAGTGGCTACTTCCTTGCTGAGCGGCCTTACAGGTTATGTAGATATAGGACTCGTTTTACTGTGGATATAGATACTTTGTTCCCGTTTCCTCCAGCATCTTCACAAGGTCCTTTGCTGTTGTTCTGGGATTGATTTTCACTTTTCGCACCAAAGTACGTTCATCTCTAGGAGACAGAACACGTCTCCTTCCTGAGCGGTATGATGGCTGCGTGGACCCATGGTGTTTATACTTGCGCACTATTGTTTGTACAGATGAACATGGTACCTTCAGACATTTGGAAATTGCTCCCAAGGATGAACCAGACTTGTGGAGGTCTACAATTTTTTTTCTGGGGTCTTGGCTGATTTTTGATTTTCCCTTGATGTCAAGCAAAGAGGCACTGAGTTTGAAGGTAGGCCTTGAAATACATCCACAGGTACACCTCCAATTGACTCAAATGATGTCAATTAGCCTATCAGAAGCTTCTAAAGCCATGACATCATTTTCTGGACTTTTGCAAGCTATTTAAAGGCACAGTCAACTTAGTGTATGTAAACTTCTGACCCACTGTAATTGTGATAGAGTGAATTATACGTGAAATAATCTGTCTGTAAACAATTGTTGGAAAAATTACTTGTGTCATGCACAAAGTAGATGTCCTAACCGACTTGCCAAAACTATAGTTTGTTAACAAGAAATTTGTGGAGTGGTTGAAAAACGAGTTTTAATGAGTCTAACCGAAGCATATGTAAACTTCCCACTTCGACTGTATGTGTGTGAGAGAGAAAGACATACAGAAAATGAGAGCGATAAAGGGAGAATAAGAGGGACATGCAGACAGTAAAAGACAGAGAGAGAGATTGGGTCCCAAGATCAAAAGTGTTAACTGTGGAAAAGTGTGAGGAGGAAAACGGCCCATTGATCGTGGTGTTATCCACTGCCATTGATCTGGCAGACAGACAGCAGATGCAGCGTGGCAGTTATGGGGACGGGTCTGGTAGTTACGGGTCTGGTAGTTACGGGTCTGGTAGTTACGGGGACGGGTCTGGTAGTTATGGGGACGGGTCCATGCAGACCTTCTCCAGATCCTTCAGGTTTCGGGGCTGTCGCTGGGCAATACGGACTTTCAGGTCCCTCCAAAGATTTTCTATTGGGTTCAGGCCTGGAGACTGGCTAGGCCACTCCAGGACCTTGAGATGCTTCTTACGGAGCCACTCAGTAGTTGCCCTGGCTGTGTGTTTCGGGTCGTTGTCATGCTGGAAGACCCAGCCACGACCCATCTTCAATGCTCTTACTGAGGGAAGGAGGTTGTTGGCCAAGATCTCGCGATACAAGGCCCCATCCATCCTCCCCTTAATGCGGTGCAGTCGTCCTGTCCCCTTTGCAGAAAAGCACCCCCAAAGAATGATGTTTCCACCTCCATGCTTCACGGTTGGGATGGTGTTCTTGGGGTTGTACTCATCCTCCTTCTTCCTCCAAACACGGCGAGTGGACTTTAGACCAAAAAGCTCTATTTTTGTCTCATCAGACCACATGACCTCCTCCCATTCCTCCTCTAGATCATCCAGATGGTAATGGGCAACTTTAGACTGGCCTGGACATGCGCTGGCTTGAGCAGGGGGACCTTGCGTGCACTGCAGGATTTTCATCCATGACGGCGTAGTGTGTTACTAATGGTTTTCTTTGAGACTGTGGTCCCAGCTCTCTTCAGGTCATTGACCAGGTCCTGCCATTTGGTTCTGGGCGGATCCCTCACCTTCCTCATGATCATTGATGCCCCACGAGGTGAGATCTTGCATGGAGCCCCAGACCGAGGGTGATTGAACTTCATCTTGAACTTCTTCCATTTTATAATAATTGCGCCAACAGTTGTTGCCTTCTCACCAATCTGCTTGCCTATTGTTCTGTAGCCCATCCCAGCTTTGTGCAGGTCTACATTTTTAACCCCGATATCCTTACACAGCTCTCTGGTCTTGGCCATTGTGGAGAGGTTGGAGCCTGATTGATTGAGTGTGTGGACAGGTGTCTTTTATACAGGTAACGAGTTCAAACAGGTGCAGTTAATACAGGTAATGAGTGGAGAACAGGAGGGCTTCTTAAAAAAAAACGAACAGGTTTGTGAGAGCCGGAATTCTTACTGGTTGGTAGGTGATCAAATACTTATGTCATGCAATAAAATGCAAATGAATTACTTAAAAATCATACAATGTGATTTTCTGGATTTTTGTTTTAGATTCCGTCTCTCACAGTTGAAGTGTATCTATGATAAAAATTACAGACCTCTACATGCTTTGTAAGTATGAAAACCTGCAAAATCGGCAGTGTAACAAATACTTGTTCTCCCCACTGTATATGAACATTAAATTGACCAGTGTTCAATGACAATGTACAGCATTGGGTAAAAAGCAGTCTCTAAGGTAAAGGGTAGGGCCCATTAGGAAGTCCAGGACCCAGTTCAACATGGACTAGTTCAGAACCAGGGCCCTGAGCTTAGTCATGAGCTTGGAGGGCACTATAGTGTTGAAGGCTGAGCTATATTCAATGAACAGAATTTTACATTCTTACATTGGGGTAATATGTGAATTGTAGTGGGTCTAGGGTGACATGAACCTTAACTAGCCTCTCAAAGCACTTCATGATGACAGAGGTGAGTGCTATGGGGCGATAGTCATTTAGTTGAGTTGCCTTCACATTCTTGGGTACAGGAACAATGGTGGACATCTTGAAGCAAGTGGGGACAATGGACTGGGATATGGATAGAATGAATATGTCCATAAACACTCCAGCCAGCTGGTTTTCCCATGTACACAGCTTGGCAGCTCGAGCCGCCAGTATCTATAATACGTGATTGTCTAAGGTCCCCGCCACATACAGTACGTCTCTTGTCTGAGCCGTTGAATTGATTCCCCCGTAACACACACTTTGCCCACCTCAACACATTCACCCCCCCATGGAATAATGTTATCAAAGGGAGGCATGAAGCAGAATGTGTGAGGGGGGCTGAGAGAGAGGAGAGGCCAGGGTTGGGTTAAGGCAGAGCGGAAATAATCAGCATTAACAGCGTTTTAAATCACATCTCATTTAGAATGAAAGGTCTGATCCACCGCTGTTCACTTTAATTCCTGTGGATTATAATTCATCATGGCGGCACTCTCAAAGACATGCAAATTCATGCAAATTCTGGATGCTAGCACCTTGCCTTCCCATATTGCTGTGCACAACCTCTCTTTGGGCTAGGTGAGATAGACAGGATGAAGAGCAAGACAGGAATGGAAGGAAAAACATGACGAGGAGGAGAGAGAGGGATGGAAGAAGAGACAGGACTAGGAGAAGAGAGAGGGATGGAAGAAGAGACAGGACTAGGAGGAGAGAGAGGGATGGAAGAAGAGACAGGACTAGGAGGAGAGAGAGGGATGGAAGAAGAGACAGGACTAGGAGGAAAGAGAGGGATGGAAGAAGAGACAGGACTAGGAGGAGAGAGAGGGATGGAAGAAGAGACAGGACTAGGAGGAGAGAGAGGGATGGAAGAAGAGACAGGACTAGGAGAAGAGAGAGGGATGGAAGAAGAGACAGGACTAGGAGGAGAGAGAGGGATGGAAGAAGAGACAGGACTAGGAGAAGAGAGAGGGATGGAAGAAGAGACAGGACTAGGAGAAGAGAGAGGGATGGAAGAAGAGACAGGACTAGGAGAAGAGAGAGGGATGGAAGAAGAGACAGGACTAGGAGGAGAGAGAGGGATGGAAGAAGAGACAGGACTAGGAGGAGAGAGAGGGATGGAAGAAGAGACAGGACTAGGAGGAGAGAGAGGGATGGAAGAAGAGACAGGACTAGGAGAAGAGAGGGGGATGGAAGAAGTGACAGGACTAGGAGAAGAGAGAGGGATGGAAGAAGTGACAGGACTAGGAGAAGAGGGAGATGGATGAAAAGGAAAATGGAGAAGGGGAGGTCGAGCGAGCGACGGGAAGATGGAAGGAGAGGCAGAGAGAAGGTGAGCATAGGAGAGATGGATGGAGAGAGAGGGAGGGAGAGGGATGGAGAGAGGGAGGGAGAGAGAGAGACATTAAAAGGGATGGGAGGAGCGAGTGAGCGCTCAGTGTGCGGGAGGGGGTGTGCCAGGGGTGGCAGAATGCCACTCTAGCCCGACAGAGTAGGGGGAGGATAGTGCCAGGGCTCTCCCTAAAGATGGCCTCCCATGCCAGCATGCCTGAGGGGCGAAGGCTTGAGAGAGGGGGAGACAGGAGGGGAGAGAGGAGTGTTCTCCATCACCTTGCCACACACACCACGTGGCTTAAGGCTCTGAGGCAATGACCAGCGGAGGAGGTGTGTGTATGTGTGTGATAGTGTGTGTGTGTGTCAGGCTAAGGGGGAGGGTGATGCACTATCTCTACCCGACAGTAGAGTAGCTTGGGAGGGTGATGCGCTATCTCCACCCGACAGGAGGGTGATGTACTATCTCCACCCGACAGTAGAGTAGCTTGGGAGGGTGATGCGCTATCTCCACCCGACAGGAGGGTGATGTACTATCTCCACCCGACAGTAGAGTAGCTTGGGAGGGTGATGTACTATCTCCACCCGACAGTAGAGTAGCTTGGGAGGGTGATGTACTATCTCCACCCGACAGTAGAGTAGCTTGGGAGGGTGATGTACTATCTCCACCCGACAGGAGGGTGATGTACTATCTCCACCCGACAGTAGAGTAGCTTGGGAGGGTGATGTACTATCTCCACCCGACAGTAGAGTAGCTTGGGAGGGTGATGTACTATCTCCACCCGACAGTAGAGTAGCTTGGGAGGGTGATGTGCTATCTGGAAACACTGTTGAGCTCTACTACAGTACCACCAGTGAGAGGTACAGGAGTGTGTGATCCAATCTGAATGAATATTATCTCAGTAAGATTCTCTCTCTCTGTGTGTGTGTGTGTGTGTTCCAGTCTGAATGAATACCAGCTCCGTCCTGTTGGAATATCAATCCCCAGCAATATGTGTTTGTATGTAATAAGCCATAAGCCGATGCTGTGTCATTAATCATTGACAATATGCAGGCCAGTAGCTTACATTTCATCACACATTAGCCAATGCAATACACCTGAGATGTATTCCAGATCCCTGACTGCACTAAAGCAAACAGACGGCTGCTTCGATGCTATAGTAACCTGATATGCAATAACATACTAACCTCTGATTTGAAATGTAATACCTGTGAATATACATATATGTCTATGTCATCACTATGTATTGATGTAATATCCATAAAATGGTAATCCTATTTCTATAGTAATATCATAATTTCTATGTATTACTGTGTTGGCCGAATACTAAGCAACAACTAGCCTATGCAATAACGTGTGTGGGCTCTTCAGCTAGTCCTCTGTGTTGGGGGGCCTCTTGAAGTTAGCCACTCTGGCCCTGCAGTGATGCATGCCTGGTTTTACTGCGCCTGACTCAGACTGCACTCTCCCTATCTCAGCTCTTTATCTTCCCCTCCACACCTCCTCTGGCTGGCTCCTGCCTTCTCTCTCTCTATATATATATATATCCCCCTCACTCTCTCTCTATTCATCTATCTCCCTCACTCTCTCTCTCTCTCTCTATATATATATATCCCCCTCACTCTCTCTCTATTCATCTATCTCCCTCACTCTCTCTCTATATATATATATATCCCCCTCACTCTCTCTCTATTCATCTATCTCCCTCACTCTCTCTCTCCCTATATATATATCCCCCTCACTCTCTCTCTATTAATCTATCTCCCTCACTCTCTCTCTATATATATCCCCTTCACTCTCTCTATTAATCTACCTCCCTCACTCTCTCTCTCTCTATTAATCTATCTCCCTCACTCTCTCTCTCTATATATATATCCCCCTCACTCTCTCTCTATTAATCTACCTCCCTCACTCTCTCTCTATATATATATATCCCCCTCACTCTCTCTCTATTAATCTATCCCCCTCACTCTCTCTCTCTCTCTATATATATATCCCCTTCACACTCTCTCTCTATATATATATCCCCCTCACTCCCTGTCTCTATATATACAGTGTCTTGCGAAAGTATTCGGCCCCCTTGAACTTTGCGACCTTTTGCCACATTTCAGGCTTCAAACATAAAGATATAAAACTGTATTTTTTTGTGAAGAATCAACAACAAGTGGGACACAATCATGAAGTGGAACGACATTTATTGGATATTTCAAACTTTTTTAACAAATCAAAAACTGAAAAATTGGGCGTGCAAAATTATTCAGCCCCCTTAAGTTAATACTTTGTAGCGCCATCTTTTGCTGCAATTACAGCTGTAAGTCGCTTGGGGTATGTCTCTATCAGTTTTGCACATCGAGAGACTGAAATTTTTTCCCATTCCTCCTTGCAAAACAGCTCGAGCTCAGTGAGGTTGGATGGAGAGCATTTGTGAACAGCAGTTTTCAGTTCTTTCCACAGATTCTCGATTGGATTCAGGTCTGGACTTTGCCTTGGCCATTCTAACACCTGGATATGTTTATTTTTGAACCATTCCATTGTAGATTTTGCTTTATGTTTTGGATCATTGTCTTGTTGGAAGACAAATCTCCGTCCCAGTCTCAGGTCTTTTGCAGACTCCATCAGGTTTTCTTCCAGAATGGTCCTGTATTTGGCTCCATCCATCTTCCCATCCATTTTAACCATCTTCCCTGTCCCTGCTGAAGAAAAGCAGGCCCAAACCATGATGCTGCCACCACCATGTTTGACAGTGGGGATGGTGTGTTCAGGGTGATGAATTGTGTTGCTTTTACGCCAAACATAACGTTTTGCATTGTTGCCAAAAAGTTCAATTTTGGTTTCATCTGACCAGAGCACCTTCTTCCACATGTTTGGTGTGTCTCCCAGGTGGCTTGTGGCAAACTTTAAACAACACTTTTTATGGATATCTTTAAGAAATGGCTTTCTTCTTGCCACTCTTCCATAAAGGCCAGATTTGTGCAATATACGACTGATTGTTGTCCTATGGACAGAGTCTCCCACCTCAGCTGTAGATCTCTGCAGTTCATCCAGAGTGATCATGGGCCTCTTGGCTGCATCTCTGATCAGTCTTCTCCTTGTATGAGCTGAAAGTTTAGAGGGACGGCCAGGTCTTGGTAGATTTGCAGTGGTCTGATACTCCTTCCATTTCAATATTATCGCTTGCACAGTGCTCCTTGGGATGTTTAAAGCTTGGGAAATCTTTTTGTATCCAAATCCGGCTTTAAACTTCTTTACAACAGTATCTCGGACCTGCCTGGTGTGTTCCTTGTTCTTCATGATGCTCTCTGCACTTTTATCACAGTGCAGGTGCATTTATACGGAGACTTGATTACACACAGGTGGATTGTATTTATCATCATTAGTCATTTAGGTCAACATTGGATCATTCAGAGATCCTCACTGAACTTCTGGAGAGAGTTTGCTGCACTGAAAGTAAAGGGGCTGAATAATTTTGCACGCCCAATTTTTCAGTTTTTGATTTGTTAAAAAAGTTTGAAATATCCAATAAATGTCGTTCCACTTCATGATTGTGTCCCACTTGTTGTTGATTCTTCACAAAAAAATATGGTTTTATATCTTTATGTTTGAAGCCTGAAATGTGGCAAAAGGTCGCAAAGTTCAAGGGGGCCGAACACTTTTGCAAGGCACTGTATATCCCCTCACTCTCTCTCTCTATATATATATCCCCCTCAGTCTCTCTCTATTCATCTATCCCCTCACTCTCTCTATTCATCTATCTCCCTCACTCTCTCTCTATATATATATCTCCCCCTCACTCTCTCTCAATTCATCTATCCCCTCACACTCTCTCTCTCTATATATATCCCCCTCACTCTCTCTCTATTCATCCATATCCCCCTCACTCTCTCTCTATTCATCCATCCCCTCACTCTCTCTCTATTCATCTATCCCCCTCACTCTCTCTCTATTCATCTATATATATCCCCCTCACTCTCTCTATTCATCTATCCCCCACTCTCTCTCTCTATTATCTCTCCCCTCACTCTCTCTATTCATCTATCCCCCTCACTCTCTCTCTATATATATATCCCCCTCACTCTCTCTCTCTCTACATATATATATCCCCCTCACTCTCTCTCTATATACAAATCCCCCTCACTCTCTCTCTATTCATCTATCCCCCTCACTCTCTCTCTATATATATATCCCCCTCACTCTCTCTCTCTCTACATATATCCCCCTCACTCTCTCTCTCTCTATATCTCTCCCCTCACTCTCTCTCTCTCTATATATATATATCCCCTCACTCTCTCTCTCTCTATATATATATCCCCCTCACTCTCTCTCTCTCTATATATATATATCCCCCTCACTCTCTCTCTATTCATCTATCCCCCTCTCTCTCTCTCTCTATATATATATATATATATCCCCTCACTCTCTCTCTCTATATATCTCTCCCCTCACTCTCTCTATTCATCCATCCCCCTCACTCTCTCTCTATATATATATCCCCTCACTCTCTCTATTCATCTATCCCCCTCACTCTCTCTCTATTCATCTATCCCCCTCACTCTCTCTCTCTATATATATCCCTCCACTCTCTCTCTATATATATATCCCCCCTCTCTCTCTCTCTCTCTATATATATATATCCCCTCACTCTCTCTCTATTCATCTATCCCCTCACTCTCTCTCTCTATTCATCTATATATATCCCCTCACTCTCTCTATTCATCTATCCCCCACTCTCTCTCTCTATTATCTCTCCCCTCACTCTCTCTATTCATCTATCCCCCTCACTCTCTCTCTCTATATATATCCCCCTCACTCTCTCTCTCTCTACATATATATATCCCCCTCACTCTCTCTCTATATACATATATCCCCCTCACTCTCTCTCTATTCATCTATCCCCTCACTCTCTCTCTATATATATATCCCCTCACTCTCTCTCTATATATATCCCCCTCACTCTCTCTCTATTCATCCATCCCCTCACTCTCTCTCTATTCATCTATCCCCCTCACTCTCTCTCTCTATATATATCCCCCTCACTCTCTCTCTCTCTACATATATATATCCCCCTCACTCTCTCTCTATATACATATCCCCCTCACTCTCTCTCTATTCATCTATCCCCTCACTCTCTCTCTATATATATATCCCCCTCACTCTCTCTCTATATATATCCCCCTCACTCTCTCTCTATTCATCCATCCCCTCACTCTCTCTCTATTCATCTATCCCCCTCACTCTCTCTCTATATATATATCCCCCTCACTCTCTCTCTCTCTACATATATCCCCCTCACTCTCTCTCTCTCTATATCTCTCCCCTCACTCTCTCTCTCTCTATATATATATATCCCCTCACTCTCTCTCTCTCTATATATATATCCCCCTCACTCTCTCTCTCTCTATATATATATATCCCCCTCACTCTCTCTCTATTCATCTATCCCCCTCTCTCTCTCTCTCTCTCTATATATATATATATATCCCCCTCACTCTCTCTCTCTATATATCTCTCCCTCACTCTCTCTATTCATCCATCCCCTCACTCTCTCTCTATATATATATCCCCCTCACTCTCTCTATTCATCTATCCCCCTCACTCTCTCTCTATTCATCTATCCCCCTCACTCTCTCTCTCTATATATATCCCTCCACTCTCTCTCTATATATATATCCCCCACTCTCTCTCTCTCTATATATATATATCCCCCTCACTCTCTCTCTATTCATCTATCCCCCTCACTCTCTCTCTATTCATCTATATATATCCCCCTCACTCTCTCTATTCATCTATCCCCCCACTCTCTCTCTCTATTATCTCTCCCTCACTCTCTCTATTCATCTATCCCCCTCACTCTCTCTCTATATATATCCCCCTCACTCTCTCTCTCTCTACATATATATATCCCCCTCACTCTCTCTCTATATACATATCCCCCCCTCACTCTCTCTCTATTCATCTATCCCCCTCACTCTCTCTCTATATATATATCCCCCTCACTCTCTCTCTATATATATCCCCCTCACTCTCTCTCTATTCATCCATCCCCTCACTCTCTCTCTATTCATCTATCCCCCTCACTCTCTCTCTCTATATATATCCCCTCACTCTCTCTCTCTCTACATATATATATCCCCCTCACTCTCTCTCTATATACATATCCCCCTCACTCTCTCTCTATTCATCTATCCCCCTCACTCTCTCTCTATATATATATCCCCCTCACTCTCTCTCTATATATATCCCCTCACTCTCTCTCTATTCATCCATCCCCTCACTCTCTCTCTATTCATCTATCCCCTCACTCTCTCTCTATTCATCTATATATATCCCCTCACTCTCTCTATTCATCTATCCCCCACTCTCTCTCTCTATTATCTCTCCCCTCACTCTCTCTATTCATCTATCCCCTCACTCTCTCTCTATATATATATCCCCCTCCTCTCTCTCTCTCTACATATATATATCCCCCTCACTCTCTCTCTATATACATATCCCCCTCACTCTCTCTCTATTCATCTATCCCCCTCACTCTCTCTCTATATATATATATCCCCCTCACTCTCTCTCTATATATATATCCCCTCACTCTCTCTCTCTACATATATCCCCCTCACTCTCTCTCTCTCTATATCTCTCCCCTCACTCTCTCTCTCTATATATATATATATCCCCCCCTCACTCTCTCTCTCTCTCTATATATATATCCCCCTCACTCTCTCTCTCTATATATATATATCCCCCTCACTCTCTCTCTATTCATCTATCCCCTCACTCTCTCTCCCTCTCTCTCTCTATATATATATATATCCCCCTCACTCTCTCTCTCTATATATCTCTCCCCTCACTCTCTCTATTCATCCATCCCCCTCACTCTCTTTCTATATATATATATCCCCCTCACTCTCTCTCTATATATATATCCCCCTCACTCTCTCTATTCATCTATCCCCCTCACTCTCTATTCATCTATCCCCTCACTCTCTCTCTCTATATATATCCCTCCACTCTCTCTCTATATATATATCCCCCACTCTCTCTCTCTATATATATATATATCCCCCTCACTCTCTCTCTATTCATCTATCCCCCTCACTCTCTCTCTCTCTCTATATATATATATCCCCCACTCTCTCTCTATATATATATCCCCCCACTCTCTCTCTCTCTATATATATATATATATATATCCCCCTCACTCTCTCTCTATTCATCTATCCCCTCACTCTCTCTCTCTCTATATATATATCCCCCTCACTCTCTCTCTCTATATATCTCTCCCCTCACTCTCTCTATTCATCCATCCCCTCACTCTTTTTCTATATATATATATCCCCTCTCTCTCTCTCTATATATATCCCCCTCACTCTCTCTATTCATCTATCCCCCTCACTCTCTCTCTATTCATCTATCCCCTCACTCTCTCTATATATATCCCCCCCCTCTCTCTCTATATATATATCCCCCTCACTCTCTATTCATCTATCCCCTCACTCTCTCTATTCATCTATCCCCCTCACTCTCTCTCTCTATATATCCCCTCACTCTCTCTCTATTCATCTATCCCCCTCACTCTCTCTCTCTATATATATATCCCCCTCACTCTCTCTCTCTCTATATATCCCCCTCACTCTCTCTCTATTCATCTATCCCCCTCACTCTCTCTCTCTATATATATATCCCCCTCACTCTCTCTCTATATATATATCCCCCTCACTCTCTCTATTAATCTATCCCCCTCACTCTCTCTCTCTAGTTATCTATCCCCTCACTCTCTATTCATCTATCCCCCTCACTCTCTCTCTATTCATCTATCCCCCTCACTCTCTCTATTCATCTATCCCCCTCACCCTCTCTCTCTATTCATCTATCCCCCTCACTCTCTTTCTCTCTATTCATCTATCCCCTCACTCTCTCTATTCATCTATCCCTCACTCTCTTTCTATTCATTTATCCCCCTCACTATCTCTATATATCCCCTCACTCTCTCGCTCTATATATATATCCCCTCACTCTCTCTTTATCTACCCCCTCACTCTCTCTTTATCTATCCCCCTCACTCTCTCTCTTTATCTACCCCCTCACTCTTTCTCTCTCTATTTATCTATCCCCCTCTCTCTCTCTATTTATCTCCCCCTCACTCCCTCTCTCTCTATTTCTCTCCCTCTCACTCTCTCCATTTTCACCTCTCTCTATGTATCTATCCCCCTCACTCTCTATATATCTATCCCACTCACTCTCTATATATCTATCCCCCCCCACTCTCTCCATTTTCACCTCTCTATCTATCCCCCTCACTCTCTATATATCTATCCCCCTCACTCTCTATATATCTATCCCCTCACTCTCTCTATATATATATATATCCCCTCACTCTCTCTCTATATATATATCCCCTCTCTCTCTATATATCCATCCCCCCACTCTCTCCATTTTCACCTCTCTATCTATCCCCCTCACTCTATATATATATATATCCCCTCACCCTCTATATATCTATCCCCCTCTCTCTCTCTATATTTCTATCCCCTCACTCTCTCTCTATATACATATCCCCTCTCTCTATTCATCTATCCCCTCACTCTCTCTCTATTCATATATCCCCCTCACTCTCTCTCTATATATATATCCCCCACTCTCTCTCTCTATATATATCCCCTCACTCTCTCTCTATTCATCTATCCCCTCACTCTCTCTCTCTATATATCCCCCTCACTCTCTCTCTATATATCCCCTCACTCTCTCCCTATTCATCTATCCCCCTCTCTCTCTCTCTCTCTATATATATATCCCCTCACTCTCTCTATTCATCTATCCCCTCACTCTCTCTCTCTCTATATATATATATCCCCCTCACTCTCTATATATCTATCCCCCTCACTCTCTCCATTTTCACCTCTCTCTATTTATCCATCCCCATTCTCTGACTCTCTCTCTATTTATTCATCCCCCATTCTCTGTTGTTCTCTCCTCTCTCTATCCCTCTCTATTTATCCATCCCTATTCTCTGTTGTTCTCTCCTCTCTATCCCCCTCTCTCTCTATTTATTCATCCCCCATTCTCTGTTCTCTCCTCTCTTTTTCTATTTATCCATCCCCATTCTCTGTTGTTCTCTCCTCTCTATCCCCCTCTCTCTCTATTTATCCATCCCCATTCTCTGTCTCTATTTATTCATCCCCCATTCTCTGTTCTCTCCTCTCTATCCCTCTCTCTCTCTATTTATCCATCCCTATTCTCTGTTGTTCTCTCCTATCTATCCCCCTCCCTCTCTATTTATTCATCCCCCATTCTCTGTTCTCTCCTCTCTTTTTCTATTTATCCATCCCTATTCTCTGTTGTTCTCTCCTCTCTATCCCCCTCTCTCTCTATTTATTCATCCCCCATTCTCTGTTCTCTCCTCTCTTTTCTATTTATCCATCCCCATTCTCTGTTGTTCTCTCCTCTCTATCCCCCTCTCTCTCTATTTATTCATCCCCCATTCTCTGTTCTCTCCTCTCTTTTTCTATTTATCCATCCCCATTCTCTGTTGTTCTCTCCTCTCTATCCCCCTCTCTCTCTATTTATTCAACCCCATTCTCTGTTCTCTCCTCTCTTTTTCTATTTATCCATCCACATTCTCTGTTGTTCTCTCCTCTCTATCCCCCTCTCTCTCTATTTATTCATCCCCCATTCTCTGTTCTCTCCTCTCTTTTTCTATTTATCCATCCCCATTCTCTGTTGTTCTCTCCTCTCTATCCCACTCTCTATTTATCCATCCCCATTCTCTGTTGTTCTCTCCTCTCTATCCCCCTCTCTCTATTTATTCATCCCCCATTCTCTGTTCTCTCCTCTCTTTTTCTATTTATCCATCCCCATTCTCTGTTGTTCTCTCCTCTCTATCCCCCTCTCTCTCTATTTATCCATCCCCATTCTCTGTCTCTCTCTATTTATTCATCCCCCATTCTCTGTTCTCTCCTCTCTATCCCTCTCTCTCTCTATTTATCCATCCCTATTCTCTGTTGTTCTCTCCTATCTATCCCCCTCCCTCTATTTATTCATGCCCCATTCTCTGTTCTCTCCTCTCTTTTTCTATTTATCCATCCCTATTCTCTGTTGTTCTCTCCTCTCTATCCCCCTCTCTCTCTATTTATTCATCCCCCATTCTCTGTTCTCTCCTCTCTTTTTCTATTTATCCATCCCCATTCTCTGTTGTTCTCTCCTCTCTATCCCCCTCTCTCTCTATTTATTCATCCCCCATTCTCTGTTCTCTCCTCTCTTTTTCTATTTATCCATCCCCATTCTCTGTTGTTCTCTCCTCTCTATCCCCCTCTCTATTTATTCATCCCCCATTCTCTGTTCTCTCCTCTCTTTTTCTATTTATCCATCCCCATTCTCTGTTGTTCTCTCCTCTCTATCCCACTCTCTATTTATCCATCCCCATTCTCTGTTGTTCTCTCCTCTCTATCCTTTTTCTCTCTATTTATCCATCCCCATTCTCTGTTGTTCTCTCCTCTCTATCCCACTCTCTATTTATCCATCCCCATTCTCTGTTGTTCTCTCCTCTCTATCCCACTCTCTCTCTATTTATCCATCCCCATTCTCTGTTGTTCTCTCCTCTCTATCCCATTCTCTCTCTCTATTTATCCATCCCCATTCTCTGTTGTTCTCTCCCCTCTCTCTCTATCTATCCATCCATCCCCCATTCTCTGTTGTTCTCTCCTCTCTCTATCTATCCATCCATCCCCCATTCTCTGTTGTTCTCTATCCCACTCTCTATTTATCCATCCCCATTCTCTGTTGTTCTCTCCCCTCTCTCTCTATCTATCCATCCATCCCCCATTCTCTGTTGTTCTCTCCTCTCTATCGACCTCCCTCTTTTTCTCTCCAACAATAGTAGCAGCTGGTACATACATTTATGATTATATGTATATTGTCTATCTTTATTACATGGACAATGCTTAAGTGTGTTGTCCATTTGCTACAGGGCATATCCACAAAACAAGAGCCTAGCTTGACTACAATAGCTTCCCTTCAAATAAATCTAACAAATCCGGCTCTCCTCTATGAAACAAGACCAGCGCCTGAGAACATCAATTTGTCATCTGGAATACAATGATGTCAGGAGGGAAAAAACTGTGTTTGTTGTTGTAATATCACAAACGGATGTGGAGTTTCACCACTAAGCATTCCAGCTTTAAACATTTCAAAATAAAGGCCATTTGAGGAAATGGGAGCTGAGCTCAGTTAGTAGTCAGTCTTTAGCTGACAGAGGAGCTTTGTTTGCCAGGGGGACTTTAAAGTGATAAGGCCTTCAGGGTGCTTTCACCTGTCTAGCCCCCCCCCCTCTTTTAGACTATTAAAACTATACCACTTTAGACTATATCAATGAAAGAGATGCACCCAGAGCCTTCACATCCCAGTCTGAACAGGCTGCATACTTTCAGAGGGAGCAGCACAGGGGACATGACCAGCATAAGACAAACAGGCCTGACAAACTGCATGGCTATCAGCCTGTTTCAGTGGACAGCAGGGTTCAGACTGCACGGCTCTATTAGCCTGTTTCAGTGGACAGCAGGGTTCAGACTGCATGGCTCTATCAGCCTGTTTCAGTGGACAGCAGGGTTCAGACTGCACGGCTCGATCAGCCTGTTTCAGTGGACAGCAGGGTTCAGACTGCATGGCTCTATTAGCCTGTTTCAGTGGACAGCAGGGTTCAGACTGCACGGCTCTATTAGCCTGTTTCAGTGGACAGCAGGGTTCAGACTGCATGGCTCTATCAGCCTGTTTCAGTGGACAGCAGGGTTCAGACTGCACGGCTCTATTAGCCTGTTTCAGTGGACAGCAGGGTTCAGACTGCATGGCTCTATCAGCCTGTTTCAGTGGACAGCAGGGTTCAGACTGCACGGCTCGATCAGCCTGTTTCAGTGGACAGCAGGGTTCAGACTGCATGGCTCTATTAGCCTGTTTCAGTGGACAGCAAGGTTCAGACTGCACGGCTCTATTAGCCTGTTTCAGTGGACAGCAGGGTTCAGACTGCACGGCTCTATTAGCCTGTTTCAGTGGACAGCAGGGTTCAGACTGCACGGCTCTATTAGCCTGTTTCAGTGGACAGCAGGGTTCAGACTGCACGGCTCTATTAGCCTGTTTCAGTGGACAGCAGGGTTCAGACTGCACGGCTCTATTAGCCTGTTTCAGTGGACAGCAGGGTTCAGACTGCACGGCTCTATTAGCCTGTTTCAGTGGACAGCAGGGTTCAGACTGCACGGCTCTATTAGCCTGTTTCAGTGGACAGTTGGGTTTTAATCACTGCTCTGACTCTGTTCCAGTGGGTCGTTTCAACACAATACTGTTTACAGTCTCAGTGGCCCAAAGAGGTCAAAGGTGAGCTCCTTGGCGACAAATACACACTATACAGTTACTTATTGACTGACGTGGGCTGACTAAGTGTCTTTCAATGGGTTGTAAAACTTTAGTGGTGGTATAGGGAAACGAGGGTGATTAAGTCTAACATTCTATGTGGGTGTGCATTCATATGTTTATGAGTGTTTGTGTTCTGACCGGTGAGCCCATTTCTGTGTCTTTGAACATGTGTGTGCCAATTTGTACCTAAATGACAGAGTGGAGTAATGTTGGGGCGTGTAGGAGCGGTATTTACGCCAGGAATAAATATCAGTTTTGTGCCTTTATCTTTCATTTACAGAGAGGCTTTGAGTCTACTAACACCACTAACATTGAGTGGCTACTGCCAACACAACCTCTACTCCAGCCACTTTAATAATGGGAATTGATGGGAAATGATGTAAATATATCACTAGCCACTTTAAACAATGCTACCTTATATAATGTTACTTACCCTACATTATTCATCTCATATGCATACGTAGATACTGTACTCTATATCATCGACTGCATCCTTATGTAATACATGTATCACTAGCCACTTTAACTATGCCACTTGGTTTACATACTCATCTCATATGTATATACTGTACTCGATATCATCTACTGTATCTTGCCTATGCTGCTCTGTACCATCACTCATTCATATATCCTTATGTACATATTCTTTATCCCCTTACACTGTGTATAAGACAGTCGTTTTTTGGAATTGTTAGTTAGATTACTTGTTCGTTATTACTGCATTGTCGGAACTAGAAGCACAAGCATTTCGCTACACTCGCATTAACATCTGCTAACCATGTGTATGTGACAAATAAAATTTGATTTGATTTGAGTCTGCCAGCTGAATTAGCATAATGAGGGAAGGCAAACAAGCTGCACTTCATGACATTACAAAATGGCCGCCGTCAGAGGGGCCTGTCCTGCTGAGTGCTAGACGTACCGAGAGGAGAGATGCATCGCTTCCGATCGGTCTTCATTTTGGATTACTAAACATGTCAGCATTTAGCCACATGCTAGCACTTATACATAACAAAAACACTGACCTGTTAGCATGGTAGCGTGAGGCTAACAGCCTTGTTGAAATAGACTAGACCCTTCACAGCCAGCCAGCCACATACACTGTCACCCAGCATCATGTTTTGGCCCTGACAAAGTCACTATGACCTGAAAACATCTGGCACATGTCAGAGTAACCTTTTCTCAACTCTAACGCCAATACATTTGGCACAATGCTAGCACTGGTACATAAAACACATCTGTTTTGGCCATAGTGCCCTGATAAAGTCATTATAAAACTTAAGGTAAACATAACTTTAATTTCTCTCTTCGAATTCCGCCAAGGCGGCCATTTTCCTACCATTTTCTGCAGGTGCTTCTCTTTCCGCACGTCCACCATGACCATGCCCTCCTTGACCAGGCTGAGGCCCACGTCGTCCTTGGAGTCGGCGAACTGCAGTGTGACGTGGGGGCAGGTGACGCCGCTGTGCTCCACGTTGAGGAGACACTGGGTGTTCTGGATGTCCCGCACCAGGCTGTCCACCACGTCAGCACGCGCATCCTCCTAACGGGGGTGGAAGAGGAGGAGAGGGGAGGTCAAGGGGTTAGGTCACCCTGCTGGAGGCTGTTGAGCCGGAACAGTTTATCCTGAAATCTTTAGTCCTCTAATAAAAGGGACTCATATTGTCCTCAGAGAGCGAGACAAGGAAGCCAATTAGGAGTTGTGAGGAGCAATAAGACACACCCCGCCATGGCTTTAAAAAACAGGGATCAATTGAGTACACCCCAACATCCCCCATTCATCATTGCTCTGTCCCTCTCGCTTGCTCCCCCCCCCCCTGCCCTGGTCTCCATGGCAACCCCCGAGCAAGCTGCCCTTGGGGTGTGAATGTGGTGTGTGTGTATGTGTGGAGAGGGTTGCTGAGTGTTCAAGGGGGAAAACTGAGGGGCTTTTTGTTTCTTCTTCTTCCTGTGGTCAGCTTGTCTCACACTCCGCGGGGGAGCTCAGGGCGAGAGAGGGAGGGAGAGGTGGTGAGAGAGACGGATAGAGGGAGAAAGAGAGCCAAGTGGAATGGGCGAGAAAGAGAGAGCCAAGGGGACAGGGTGGGGATATGCAATATGAATGAGGGCCTTCTGCTGAGTGGGACAGGACACGAATGAGGGCCTTCTGCTGAGTGGGACAGGACACGAACAGGGCCTTCTGCTGAGTGGGACAGGACACGAACAGGGCCTTCTGCTGAGTGGGACAGGACACGAACAGGGCCTTCTGCTGAGTGGGACAGGACACGAACAGGGCCTTCTGCTGAGTGGGACAGGACACGAACAGGGCCTTCTGCTGAGTGGGACAGGACACGAACAGGGCCTTCTGCTGAGTGGGACAGGACACGAACAGGGCCTTCTGCTGAGTGGGACAGGACACGAACAGGGCCTTCTGCTGAGTGGGACAGGACACGAACAGGGCCTTCTGCTGAGTGGGACAGGACACGAACAGGGCCTTCTGCTGAGTGGGACAGGACACGAACAGGGCCTTCTGCTGAGTGGGACAGGACACGAACAGGGCCTTCTGCTGAGTGGGACAGGACACGAACAGGGCCTTCTGCTGAGTGGGACAGGACACGAACAGGGCCTTCTGCTGAGTGGGACAGGACACGAACAGGGCCTTCTGCTGAGTGGGACAGGACACGAACAGGGCCTTCTGCTGAGTGGGACAGGACACGAACAGGGCCTTCTGCTGAGTGGGACAGGACACGAACAGGGCCTTCTGCTGAGTGGGACAGGACACGAACAGGGCCTTCTGCTGAGTGGGACAGGACACGAACAGGGCCTTCTGCTGAGTGGGACAGGACACGAACAGGGCCTTCTGCTGAGTGGGACAGGACACGAACAGGGCCTTCTGCTGAGTGGGACAGGACACGAACAGGGCCTTCTGCTGAGTGGGACAGGACACGAACAGGGCCTTCTGCTGAGTGGGACAGGACACTAACAGGGCCTTCTGCTGAGTGGGACAGGACACTAACAGGGCCTTCTGCTGAGTGGGACAGGACACTGTAACAAGGTTAGAACTAGCACGCGCCTGAAATGGACCAGTGTGTGGATGGTCATAACTATGCATTCAACTATATATGCTAACAGAGGAGAATGTATTATATATGTTAACGTATATGCATGTATTAATAAGAATATGTGTCTAAGTGAATGACTGACTGACAGTGTGTGTGTGTTTCTGTCTGTGTGGCCACTGGCCAGTTTGAGTCACAGCAGGTGACTGAGATACCAGGCAGCACCCTCTCTACTCCAGGTGGCAGGGCAGAGAGGACATCTGGGGAGAAACGCTGTCACCACTAGTAACAGGCCCAGAGAGAGAGGGAGGGTAGAGGAAAAAAACACAGAGCGAGAGAGATTGAGAACGAGATTGAGAGAGAGAACAAGAGAGATTGAGAGAGAAAACAAGAGAGATTGAGAGAGAGAGAACAAGAGATATTGAGAGAGAGAACAAGAGATATTGAGAGAGAGAGAGAACAAGAGAGATTGAGAACAAGAGAAATTGAGAGAGAGAGAACGAGAGATTGAGAGAGAGAACGAGAAATTGAGAGAGAGGGAGAACAAGATATATTGAGAGAGAGAGAGAACAAGATAGATTGAGAGAGAGAGAGAACAAGATAGATTGAGAGAGAGAGAGAACAAGATAGATTGAGAGAGAGAGAACAAGATAGATTGAGAGAGAGAGAGAACAAGATAGATTGAGAGAGAGAGAGAACAAGATAGATTGAGAGAACAAGAGAGATTGAGAGAGAGAGAACAAGAGAGATTGAGAGAGAGAGAACAAGAGAGATTGAGAGAGAGAGAACAAGAGAGATTGAGAGAGAGAGAACAAGAGAGATTGAGAGAGAGAGCGCAAGAGAGATTGAGAGAGAGAGAACAAGAGAGATTGAGAGAGAGAGCGCAAGAGAGATTGAGAGAGAGAGAACAAGAGAGATTGAGAGAGAGAGAACAAGAGAGATTGAGAGAGAGAGAACAAGAGAGATTGAGAGAGAGAGAACAAGAGAGATTGAGAGAGAGAGAACAAGAGAGATTGAGAGAGAGAGAACAAGAGAGAGAGAGAACAAGAGAGATTGAGAGAGAGAGCGCAAGAGAGATTGAGAGAGAGAGAACAAGAGAGATTGAGAGAGAGAGAACAAGAGAGAGAGAGAACAAGAGAGATTGAGAGAGAGAGAACAAGAGAGATTGAGAGAGAGAGCGCAAGAGAGATTGAGAGAGAGAGAACAAGAGAGAGAGAGCGCAAGAGAGATTGAGAGAGAGAGAACAAGAGAGATTGAGAGAGAGAGAACAAGAGAGAGAGAGAACAAGAGAGATTGAGAGAGAGAGAACAAGAGAGATTGAGAGAGAGAGCGCAAGAGAGATTGAGAGAGAGAGAACAAGAGAGATTGAGAGAGAGAGCGCAAGAGAGATTGAGAGAGAGAGAACAAGAGAGATTGAGAGAGAGAGAACAAGAGAGATTGAGAGAGAGAGCGCAAGAGAGATTGAGAGAGAGAGAACAAGAGAGATTGAGAGAGAGAGAACAAGAGAGATTGAGAGAGAGAGAACAAGAGAGATTGAGAGAGAGAGCGCAAGAGAGATTGAGAGAGAGAGAACAAGAGAGATTGAGAGAGAGAGAACAAGAGAGATTGAGAGAGAGAGCGCAAGAGAGATTGAGAGAGAGAGAACAAGAGAGATTGAGAGAGAGAGAACAAGATTGAGAGAGAGAGAACAAGAGAGATTGAGAACAAGAGAGATTGAGAGAGAGAGAACAAGAGATTGAGAGAGAGAGAACAAGAGAGAGAGAGAACAAGAGATTGAGAGAGAGAGAACAAGAGAGATTGAGAGAGAGAGAACAAGAGAGATTGAGAGAGAGAGAGAACAAGAGAGATTGAGAGAGAAGAACAAGAGATTGAGAGAGAGAGCGCAAGAGAGATTGAGAGAGAGAGAGAACAAGAGAGATTGAGAGAGAGAACAAGAGAGATTGAGAGAGAGAGAACAAGAGAGATTGAGAGAACAAGAGAGATTGAGAGAGAGAGAACAAGAGAGATTGAGAGAGAGAGCAAGAGAGATTGAGAGAGAGAGAACAAGAGAGATTGAGAGAGAGAGAACAAGAGAGATTGAGAGAGAGAGCGCAAGAGAGATTGAGAGAGAGAGAACAAGAGAGATTGAGAGAGAGAGAACAAGAGAGATTGAGAGAGAGAGAACAAGAGAGATTGAGAGAGAGAGAACAAGAGAGATTGAGAGAACAAGAGAGATTGAGAGAGAGAGCGCAAGAGAGATTGAGAGAGAGAGAACAAGAGAGAGAGAGAACAAGAGAGATTGAGAGAGAGAGAACAAGAGAGATTGAGAGAGAGAGCGCAAGAGAGATTGAGAGAGAGAGAACAAGAGAGAGAGAGAACAAGAGAGATTGAGAGAGAGAGAACGAGAGAGATTGAGAGAACAAGACAGATTGAGAGAGAGAGCGCAAGAGAGATTGAGAGAGAGAGAACAAGAGAGAGAGAGAACAAGAGAGATTGAGAGAGAGAGAACAAGAGAGATTGAGAGAGAGAGCGCAAGAGAGATTGAGAGAGAGAGAACAAGAGAGATTGAGAGAGAGAGCGCAAGAGAGATTGAGAGAGAGAGAACAAGAGAGATTGAGAGAGAGAGCGCAAGAGAGATTGAGAGAGAGAGAACAAGAGAGATTGAGAGAGAGAGCGCAAGAGAGATTGAGAGAGAGAGAACAAGAGAGATTGAGAGAGAGAGCGCAAGAGAGATTGAGAGAGAGAGTGCAAGAGAGATTGAGAGAACAAGAGAGATTGAGAGAGAGAGAACAAGAGAGATTGAGAGAGAGAGAACAAGACAGATTGAGAGAGAGAGCGCAAGAGAGATTGAGAGAGAGAGTGCAAGAGAGATTGAGAGAACAAGAGAGATTGAGAGAGAGAGCGCAAGAGAGATTGAGAGAGAGAGCGCAAGAGAGATTGAGAGAGAGAGAACAAGAGAGATTGAGAGAGAGAGCGCAAGAGAGATTGAGAGAGAGAGTGCAAGAGAGATTGAGAGAACAAGAGAGATTGAGAGAGAGAGAACAAGAGAGATTGAGAGAGAGAGAACAAGACAGATTGAGAGAGAGAGAGAGAACAAGACAGATTGAGAGAGAGAACAAGATAGATTGAGAGAGATAGAGAACAAGAGAGAGAGAGAACAAGAGAGATTGAGAGAGAGAGAACAAGAGAGATTGAGAGAGAGAGCGCAAGAGAGATTAAGAGAGATTGAGAGAGAGAGAGCGCAAGAGAGATTGAGAGAGAGAACAAGACAGATTGAGAGAGAGAACAAGATAGATTGAGAGAGATAGAGAACAAGAGAGAGAGAGAACAAGAGAGAGAGAACGAGAGAGATTGAGAGAACAAAAGAGATTGAGAGAGAGAGCGCAAGAGAGATTAAGAGCGATTGAGAGAGAGAGAGCGCAAGAGAGATTGAGAGAGAGAACAAGAGAGATTGAGAGAGAGAGATCTGACCAGAGATTTAGGAACAGAAGAGAGGAGAGAAATATTAGCTGAGAGAGAGAGGATATAATGAAGATGGGTAAGTACCCCTGAGATAAAGAAAACATTTGCTTTGGCAATGTAAACATATTTTCCCATTCCAATAAAGCCCCTTGAATTGAATAGAATAAAGAAAACAGGAACCAAACAAGAGCCAACAGAGGCAGAGAGAGACAGAGAGAGAGAAATAAAAGAGCCAGAAAGAGGGAGGTAGATAAAGAAAGGGAAATGGTGAAAGAGACAGATCAAATGAAAGAGCGGTAGAAAGACAAAGAGCGGTAGAAAGACAAAGGTGGAGAGAGAAAAAGGGGGAGAGCGAGGTAGAGAGAGGTAGAGAGCTGTGTCAGCTGTAGAGAGTGGAGGTGAGGCTGAGGCCTGGGCGGACAGATGGCCCACATCACCCTGCTGCAGCTTCACACTGACTCAGTGGAGAGGGGACAGCACACACACCTTGAACCCAGACACACACATTCGAAAATAAACAAATATACATATTGGGTAAGGACACACACATTACAAACACACGCATGGACAGACACACACACACAAAAGGATGCGCGCGCACACACACACACACACACAAACGGATAGACGCACGCACACGCACACACACACACACACACACACACACGATCAGGCACACACACACCACAAAACCACAGAACCACAAAAATAGACATCCTAGGCTAGGACACATACTAAGCTTAGACAGATGCAAAAACACACACTTTCAGTTCAGACCAAACCATGCGTTTTGATCTTAGCTATGTGATCCCCACTCAGACAAACCATGCGTTTTGATCTTAGCTATGTGATCCCCACTCAGACAAACCATGCGTTTTGATCTTAGCTATGTGATCCCCACTCAGACAAACCATGTGTTTTGATCTTAGCTATGTGATCCCCACTCAGACAAACCATGCGTTTTGATCTTAGCTATGTGATCCCCACTCAGACAAACCATGTGTTTTGATCTTAGCTATGTGATCCCCACTCAGACAAACCATGTGTTTTGATCTTAGCTATGTGATCCCCACTCAGACAAACCATGTGTTTTGATCTTAGCTATGTGATCCCCACTCAGACAAACCATGTGTTTTGATCTTAGCTATGTGATCCCCACTCAGACAAACCATGTGTTTGATCTTAGCTATGTGAGCTATGTGATCCCCACTCAGACAAACCATGTGTTTTGATCTTAGCTATGTGATCCCCACTCAGACAAACCATGCGTTTTGATCTTAGCTATGTGATCCCCACTCAGACAAACCATGCGTTTTGATCTTAGCTATGTGATCCCCACTCAGACAAACCATGTGTTTTGATCTTAGCTATGTGATCCCCACTCAGACAAACCATGTGTTTTGACTATGTGATCCCCACTCAGACAAACCATGTGTTTTGATCTTAGCTATGTGATCCCCACTCAGACAAACCATGTGTTTTGATCTTAGCTATGTGATCCCCACTCAGACAAACCATGCGTTTTGATCTTAGCTATGTGATCCCCACTCAGACAAACCATGTGTTTTGATCTTAGCTCTCAGACAAACCATGTGTTTTGATCTTAGCCTCACTCAGACAAACCATGTGTTTTGATCTTAGCTCTGTGACCACTCAGACAAACCATGTGTTTTGATCTTTTGTGATCAGACAAACCATGTGTTTTGATCTTAGCTATGTGATCCCCACTCAGACAAACCATGTGTTTTGATCTTAGCTATGTGATCCCCACTCAGACAAACCATGCGTTTTGATCTTAGCTCTGTGATCGCCACTCAGACAAACCATGCGTTTTGATCTTAGCTCTGTGATCCTCACTCAGACAAACCATGTGTTTTGATCTTAGCTCTGTGATCCCCACTCAGACAAACCATGTGTTTTGATCTTAGCTATGTGATCCTCACTCAGACAAACCATGTGTTTTGATCTTAGCTATGTGATCCCCACTCAGACAAACCATGTGTTTTGATCTTAGCTATGTGATCCCCACTCAGACAAACCATGTGTTTTGATCTTAGCTATGTGATCCCCACTCAGATCATTACGGGCTTCTGAGATATCCTGGGTTTTAACAGAGTTACAACACTGCTATAACACTAAAGCACATCAGAGTGCTTGACATCGTAAAAACACAGTGTTGAGTCAGACACACATGTACAGACCTAGAGATATTATAAAGACTATGGCTCTCAAACACACTCTGCCCAGTTATTAGTGTGTGTGTGTATACACTGTACAGTATGTACATACACTGTATATACACTGCGCATACTTAAGCCATAAGGCCCGGGGGTGTGTGGTATATGGCTAATAAAGCACGGCTAAGGGCTGTTCTTAGGCACAACGCAACACGGAGTGCCTGGATACAGAACTTAGCCGTTGTATATTGGCCATATATCACAGACTCTGAGGTGCCTTATTGCTATTATAAACTGGTTACCAACATCATTAGAGCTGCAAAAATAAATGTTTTGTCATACCGTGGTATACGGTCTGATATAACACGGCTATCAGCCAATCAGCATTCAGGGCTCGAACCACCCAGTGTATAAAAAACATTAAGAACACCTGCTCTTTCCATGACATAGACTGACCAGGTCAATCCAGCTGAAAGATATGATCCCTTATTGAGGTCACCTGTTAAATCCACTTCAATCAGTGTAGATGAAGGGGAGGAGACAGGTTAAAGATGGATTTTAAGCCTTGAGACATGGATTGTGTATGTGTGCCATTCAGAGGGTGACTGGGCAAGACAAAAGATTTAAGTGCCTCTGAACGGGTTATGGTAGTAGGTGCCAGGCGCACCGGTTTGTCTCAAGAACTGCAAATCTGCTGGGTTTTTCACACAACAGTTTCCTGTGTGTATCAAGAATGTTTCACCACCCAAAGGACATCCAGCCAACTTGACACAACTGTGGGAAGCATTGGAGTCAACATGGGCCAGCATCCCTGTGGAACGCTTTCAGCACCTTGTAGAGTCCATGCCTCAATGAATTGAGGCTGTTCTTAGGGCAAAAGGGGGTGCAACTCAATATTAGGAAGGTGTTCCTAATGTTGTGTATACTCAGTGTATATATATATATATATATATATATATATATATATATATATATATATATTTATATATATAGTGGGGAGAACAATTATTTGATACACTGCCGATTTTGCAGGTTTTCCTACTTACAAAGCATGTAGAGGTCTGTCATTTTTATCATAGGTACACATCAACTGTGAGAGACGGAATCTAAAACAAAAATCCAGAAAATCACATTGTATGATTTTTAAGTAATTAATTAGCATTTTATTGCATGACATAAGTATTTGATAACCTACCAACCAGTAAGAATTCCGGCTCTCACAGACCTGTTAGTTTTTCTTTAAGAATCCCTCCTGTTCTCCACTCATTACCTGTATTAACTGCACCTGTTTTAACTTGTTACCTGTGAAAAAGACACCTGTCCACACACTCAAGCAATCAGACTCCAACCTCTCCACAATGGCCAAGACCCGCACAAGGCTGGGATGGGCTACAGAACAATAGGCAAGCAGATTGGTGAGAAGGCAACAACTGGCGCAATTATTAGAAAATGGAAGAAGTTCAAGATTTTTATTTTTATTTCACCTTTATTTAACCAGGTAGGCCAGTTGAGAACAAGTTCTCATTTGCAACTGCGACCTGGCCAAGATAAAGCATAGCAGTGTGAGCAGACAACACAGAGTTACACATGGAATAAACAATTAACAAGTCAATAACACAGTAGAAAACAAAGGGGGGAGTCTATATACAATGTGTGCAAAAGGCATGAGGAGGTAGGCGAATAATTACAATTTTGCAGATTAACACTGGAGTGATAAATGATCAGATGGTCATATACAGGTAGAGATATTGGTGTGCAAAAGAGCAAGTAAATAAATAAAAACAGTATGGGGATGAGGTAGGTGAAAATGGGTGGGCTATTTACCAATAGACTATGTACAGCAGCAGCGATCGGTTAGCTGCTCAGATAGCTGATGTTTGAAGTTGGTGAGGGAGATAAAAGTCTCCAACTTCAGCGATTTTTGCAATTCGTTCCAGTCACAGGAAGCAGAGTACTGGAACGAAAGGTGGCCAAATGAGGTGTTGGCTTTAGGGATGATCAGTGAGATACACCTGCTGGAGCGCGTGCTACGGATGGGTGTTGCCATCGTGACCAGTGAACTGAGATAAGGCGGAGCTTTACCTAGCATGGACTTGTAGATGACCTGGAGCCAGTGGGTCTGGCGACGAATATGTAACGAGGGCCAGCCGACTAGAGCATACAGGTCGCAGTGGTGGGTGGTATAAGGTGCTTTAGTGACAAAACGGATGGCACTGTGATAGACTGCATCCAGTTTGCTGAGTAGAGTGTTGGAAGCCATTTTGTAGATGACATCGCCGAAGTCGAGGATCGGAAGGATAGTCAGTTTTACTAGGGTAAGATTGGCGGCGTGAGTGAAGGAGGCTTTGTTGCGGAATAGAAAGCCGACTCTTGATTTGATTTTCGATTGGAGATGTTTGATATGAGTCTGGAAGGAGAGTTTGCAGTCTAGCCAGACACCTAGGTACTTATAGATGTCCACATATTCAAGGTCGGAACCATCCAGGGTGGTGATGCTAGTCGGGCATGCGGGTGCAGGCAGCGATCGGTTGAAAAGCATGCATTTGGTTTTACTAGCGTTTAAGAGCAGTTGGAGGCCACGGAAGGAGTGTTGTATGGCATTGAAGCTTGTTTGGAGGTTAGATAGCACAGTGTCCAATGACGGGCCGAAAGTATATAGAATGGTGTCGTCTGCGTAGAGGTGGATCAGGGAATCGCCCGCAGCAAGAGCAATATCATTGATATATACAGAGAAAAGAGTCGGCCCGAGAATTGAACCCTGTGGCACCCCCATAGAGACTGCCAGAGGACCGGACAGCATGCCCTCCGATTTGACACACTGAACTCTGTCTGCAAAGTAATTGGTGAACCAGGCAAGGCAGTCATCCGAAAAACCGAGGCTACTGAGTCTGCCGATAAGAATATAGATGAAGTTCAATCACCCTCGGTCTGGGGCTCCATGGAAGATCTCACCTCGTGGGGCATCAATGATCATGAGGAAGGTGAGGGATCCGCCCAGAACCAAACGGCAGGACCTGGTCAATGACCTGAAGAGAGCTGGGACCACAGTCTCAAAGAAAACCATTAGTAACACACTACGCCGTAATGGATTAAAATCCTGCAGCGCACGCAAGGTCCCCCTGCTCAAGCCAGCGCATGTCCAGGCCAGTCTGAAGTTTGCCAATGACCATCTGGATGATCCAGAGGAGGAATGGGAGAAGGTCATGTGGTCTGATGATAGAGCTTGTGGTCTGAAAATAGAGCTTTTTGGTCTAAAGTCCACTCACCGTGTTTGGAGGAAGAAGGAGGATGAGTACAACCCCAAGAACACCATCCCAACCGTGAAGCATGGAGGTGGAAACATCATTATTTGGGGGTGCTTTTCTGCAAAGGGGACAGGATGACTGCACCGTATTGAGGGGAGGATGGATGGGGCCTTGTATCGCGAGATCTTGGCCAACAACCTCCTTCCCTCAGTAAGAGCATTGAAGATGGGTCGTGGCTGGGTCTTCCAGCATGACAACGACCCGAAACACACAGCCAGGGCAACTAAGGAGTGGCTCCGTAAGAAGCATCTCAAGGTCCTGGAGTGGCCTAGCCAGTCTCCAGACCTGAACCCAATAGAACATCTTTGGAGGGAGCTGAAAGTCCGTATTGCCCAGCGACAGCCCCGAAACCCGAAGGATCTGGAGAAGGTCTGTATGGAGGAGTGGGCCAAAATCCCTGCTGCAGTGTTTGCAAACCTGGTCAAGAACTACAGGAAACGTATGATGTTTGTAATTGCAAACAAAGGTTTCTGTACCAAATATTAAGTTCTGCTTTTCTGATGTATCAAATTACTTATGTCATGCAATAAAATGCAAATTAATTACTTAAAAATCATTCAATGTGATTTTCTGGATTTTTGTTTTAGATTCCGTCTCTCACAGTTGAAGTGTATCTATGATAAAAATTACAGACCTCTACATGCTTTGTAAGTAGGAAAACCTGCAAAATCGTCAGTGTATCAAATACTTGTCCTCCCCACTGTATACAGTGGGCTCCAACATTACTGACACCCCTGACTGGCAATGCACAAACAATACTTAAAAAAAATATAAACAATATAATTATAGAGATAAACTCAAAATACCAACGTGATAAATACTGTACCTTATTAATGTTTCAATGGAACCAACCAAAATCATACAATTATTTAATACAAAATAAATTGAACCAAAATCAAGGTTTCATAATTATTGGCACTCCTCATTTAGTACTTAGTATAACCACCTCTGGCAAGGATAACAGCATGGAGTCTTTTCCTGTAATGCTTGACAAGGTTTAGGAAAACATTTGGAGGGATTTTGGACCATTCCTCTATGCAGATCCTTTCATGATCCTTCACATTCTTGGGTTTGTGCTAATCAACTGGCCTCTTCAACTCAGGCCACAGGTTTTTGATTGGATTGAGGTCCGGCGACTGAGATGGCCATGGCAGAACATTGATTTTGTTGTCACAGAACCATTTCTGTGTGGATCTTAAGGTATGTTTCGGGTCATTGTCTTGTTGGAAAGTCCACCTACGGCCAAGTCCCAGCCTTCTGGCAGAGGCAACCAGATTGTCAGCCAAAATTGCCTGACACTTGGTGGAATTCATTATGCCATCAATCTTAACCAGTGCCCCTGGACCTCTGGAATTAAAACAGCCCCAAAACATCACTGACCCCCCTCCATATTTCACCGTGAGTATGAGGTGCCTCTCCTTGTATGCATCTCTGTTTCGATGCCAAACATGCCAATGCTGTTATCTCATCTGACCAGAGCACCTTCTTCCAGTCATAATTTAAATTATGTTTGGCAAACTCCAAGCGCTTGTGTCTGTGTCTTGGGGTCAGAAAGGGCTTTCTTCTGGCAACCCTTCCAAAGAGCCTGTGGTTGTGGAGGTGGAATCTGATGGTGCTTTTTGAAACCTGGTGAACCCAAGATGCCACCAAGGCCTGCAATTCCTTCACAGTGATTATTGGGGATTTTCTTGCTTCTCTCACCATCCTTCTCCCTATCTTGGGGGGACATTTGCGTCCTCTTACCCATGAGGTTTTCAACAGTTCCATATCTTTTGCATTTTTTCATAATCGGCCTGACAGTGCTCAGTGGTATATTCAATCGTTTGTGGATCTTCTTGTAGCCATTACCAGATTTATGAAGATCTACGACCATCTGTCTCTTTTTCAACTGCCAGTTCTTTTCTTTTCTTCATGGTGTTGGATGACAGCAGGATATTGCATGTGTGTTACCACATTTTTATACCCTATTGAAACAGGAAGTGATGTCATGGCTCAATATAGTTCCTTAAGACTTAGATAAACTTAAATAAGTGGAATTTAATTAGTTGTTTAATTTTGGTAGATGTTATTTACAATCATCTTTAAGGGTGCCATTAATTGTGAAACCTTGATTTGGAGGACATTGATTTTTAATTAAATTGCTTAAAGAAAAAAGCCATTGCTTAAAGAAAAAAAATAAGCAAACACATTTGGTGTTCACCAAAAGGCATGTGGGAGACACCCCAAACATATGGAAGAAGGTATTCTGGTCAGATGAGACTAAAATTTAGTTTTTTAACCATCAAGGAAAACTCCACTTCTGGTACAAACCCAACACCTCATCACCCCAAGGACACCATCCCCGCAGTGGTGGTGGCAGCATCATGCTGTGGGGATGTTTTTCATCGACAGGGACTGGGAAATTGGTCAGAACTGAAGGAATGATGGATGGCGCTAAATACAGGGAAATTCTTAAGGGAAACCTGTTTCAGTCTTCCAGAGATTTGAGACTGAGACAGAGGTTCACCTTCTAGCAGGACAATGACCCTAAGCATAGTGCTAAAGCAACACTCAAGTAGTTTAAGGGGAAACCTTTAAATGTCTTGGAATGGCCTAGTCAAAGCCCAGACCTCAATCCAATTGAGAATCTGTGGTATGACTTAAAGACTGCTGTACATCAGCAGAACCCATCCAACTTGAAGGAGCTGGAGCAGTTTTGCCTTGAGGAATGGGCAAACATCCCAGTGGCTAGATGTGCCAAGCTTATAGACACATAAGAGACTTGCAGCTGTAATTTCTGCAAAAGGTCTACAAAGTATTGCCTTTTTGTTTTATTTCTTGTTTGTTTCATAATAGAAAATATTTTGCATCTTCAAGTGGTAGGCATGCTGTGTAAATCAAATGATACAAACCTCCCAAAATATAAATTTTAATTCCAGGTTGTAAGGCAACAAAATAGGAAAAATGCCAAGGGGGGTGAATACTTTCGCAAGCCACTGTATGTATGTGTCTGTGTGTACAAAACTTACGTCTTGTGGGATCTGGATGTAGGCGAAGGTGTACTCAGTGGCTTGTGCAGCCAGGGCCCGAGTGCTGAAGGCCGGGGGAATGACAGCCAGGCGCGTGGACGGCACTATCTCCCTCTGTGGAGGTAGAGAGGTAGAGAGAGAGAGAGGTAGAGAGAGAGAGAAAGAGGTAGAGAGAGAGAGAAAGAGGTAGAGAGAGAGAGGTAGAGAGAGAGAGAGAGAGAGAGAGAGAGAGAGAGGTAGAGAGAGAGGTAGAGAGAGAGAGGAGAGAGAGAGAGGTAGAGAGAGAGAGAGGTAGAGAGAGGCAGATAGGTAGAGAGAGGCAGAGAGAGAGAGAGGTAGAGAGGTAGAGAGAGAGAGAGAGAGAGAGAGGTAGAGAGAGAGAGAGAGAGAGGTAGAGAGAGAGAGAGGTAGAGAGAGAGAGGTAGAGAGAGAGACAGAGGTTGAGAGAGAGAGAGAGAGAGAGAGGTAGAGAGAGAGAGGCAGAGAGAGAGAGAGGCAGAGAGAGAGAGGTAGAGAGAGAGAGAGGCAGAGAGGTAGAAAGGCAGAGAGGTAGAAAGGCAGAGAGAGAGAGAGAGAGAGCAGAGAGAGAGAGAGAGAGGCAGAGAGGTAGAGGTAGAGAGAGAGAGGCAGAGAGGTAGAAAGGCAGAGAGAGAGAGAGAGAGAGAGGTAGAAAGGCAGAGAGAGAGAGAGAGTAGAGAGAGAGAGAGAGTAGAGAGGTAGAGAGAGAGAAGAGAGAGAGAGAGAGAGAGAGAGAGAGAGAGAGAGAGAGAGAGAGAGAGAGAAGTAGAGAGAGAGAGAGAAGTAGAGAGAGAGAGAAGAGAGAGAGAGAGAGAGAGAGAGAGAGAGAGAGAGAGAGAGTAGTAGAGAGAGAGAGAGAGAAGTAG
>NC_056445.1:24703710-24761210 GCF_018296145.1 Oncorhynchus tshawytscha
CACACACACACACACACACACACACACACATGAACAGGGACACACACACACACACACGAACAAGGACACACACATGAACAGGGACACACACACACACACACACACACACACACATGAACAGGGACACACACACACACACACGAACAGGGACACACACACACACACACGAACAGGGACACACACACACACACATGAACAGGGACACACACATGAACAGGGACACACACATGAACAGGGACACACACATGAACAGGGACACACACATGAACAGGGACACACACACATGAACAGGGACACACACACACACATGAACAGGGACACACACACACACACACACACACACACATGAACAGGGACACACACATGAACAGGGACACACACACATGAACAGGGACATACACACACACACATGAACAGGGACACACACACATGAACAGGGACACACACACACACATGAACAGGGACACACACATGAACAGGGACACACACACATGAACAGGGACACACACACACACATGAACAGGGACACACACACACACACATGAACAGGGACACACACACACACACACACACACACACACACACACACATGAACAGGGACACACACACACACACACACACACACACACACACACACACACATGAACAGGGACACACACACACACACACACATGAACAGGGACACACACACACACACACACACACATGAACAGGGACACACACACACACATGAACAGGGACACACACACACACATGAACAGGGACACACACACACACACACATGAACAGGGACACACACACACACACACACATGAACAGGGACACACACACACACACGCACACACATGAACAGGGACACACACACACACACACATGAACAGGGACACACACACACACACACACACATGAACAGGGACACACACACACACACACACACACACACACACGAACAGGGACACACACACACACACACGAACAGGGACACACACACACACACACACACACGAACAGGGACACACACACACACACACACACACACACACACACACACATGAACAAGGACACACACACACAGGGACACACACACACATGAACAGAACACACACACACACAAACAGACACACACACACGAACAGACACACACACACACGAACAGACACACACACACGAACAGACACACACACACGAACAGACACACACACACGAACAGACACACACACACGAACAGGGACACACACAAACAGGGACACACACACACAAACAGGGACACACACAAACAGACACACACACACATGAACAGGGACACACACACACACATGAACAAGGACACACACATGAACAAGGACACACACATGAACAGGGACACACACACACACACATGAACAGGGACACACACACACACACAGGGACACACACACACACACACACACACAGACACACACACACACACATGAACAAGGACACACACACACACACATGAACAAGGACACACACACACACACACACACATGAACAGGGACACACACACACACACACACACACATGAACAGACACACACACATGAACAAGGCCACACACACACATGAACAGGGACACACACACACATGAACAGGGACACACACACACACACACACACAGGGACACACACACACACACACACACACACACACACAGGGACACACACAGGGACACACACACACACACACACACAGGGACACACACACACACACACAGGGACACACACACACACACACACATGAACAAGGCCACACACACACATGAACAGGGACACACACACACACACACACACACACACATGAACAGGGACACACACACACACACACACACACACACACACGAACACACACACACACGAACAAGGACACACACATGAACAGGGACACACACACACACACACATGAACAGGGACACACACACACACGAACAGGGACACACACACATGAACAGGGACACACACACACACACACATGAACAGGGACACACACACACACACACATGAACAGGGACACACACACACACACACACACACACACACACACATGAACAGGGACACACACACACACACACGAACAAGGACACACACGAACAGGGACACACACACACACACACACACGAACAGGGACACACACACACACACACACACACACGAACAGGGACACACACACACACACACACACACACGAACAGGGACACACACATGAACAGGGACACACACACACACATGAACAGGGACACACACATGAACAGGGACACACACACATGAACAGGGACACACACATGAACAGGGACACACACACATGAACAGGGACACACACATGAACAGGGACACACACACACACATGAACAAGGACACACACATGAACAGGGACACACACATGAACAGGGACACACACACACACATGAACAGGGACACACACACACACACACACACACACACACGAACAGACACACACACACACGAACAGACACACACACACACGAACAGACACACACACACGAACAGACACACACACACAAACAGGGACACACACAAACAGGGACACACACAAACAGGGACACACACAAACAGGGACACACACACATGAACAGGGACACACACACACACACACACACACACACACATGAACAGGGACACACACACACACACACATGAACAGGACACACACACACACACACACACACACACACACACACACACACACACACACATGAACAGGGACACACACACACACACACACACACACACACGAACAGGGACACACACACACACACACACACACACACACACACACGGACATATTTACGGACATATTCAACCAATCCCTATACCAGTCTGCTGTTCCCACATGCTTCAAGAGGGCCACCATTGTTCCTGTTCCCAAGAAAGCTAAGGTAACTGAGCTAAACGACACCGCCCACAGCACAGACACATCCGTCATCATGAAGTGCTTTGAGAGACTAGTCAAGGACCATATCACCTCCACCCTACCTGACACCCTTGACCCACTGAATTTGCTTACCGCCCAAATAGGTCCACAGACGATGCAATCTCAACCACACTGCACACTGCCCTAACCCATCTGGACAAGAGGAATACCTATGTGAGAATGCTGTTCATCGACTACAGCTCGGCATTCAACACCATAGTACCCTCCAAGCTCACATCAAGCTCGAGACCCACACTCGACCCCGCCCTGTGCAACTGGGTACTGGACTTCCTGACGGGCCACCCCCAGGTGGTGAGGGAGGCAACAACATCTCCTCCCCGCTGATCCTCAACACTGGGGCCCACACAAGGGTGCGTTCTGAGCCCCCTCCTGTACTCCCTGTTCACCCACGACTGCGTGGCCATGCACGCTCCAACTCAATCATCAACAGCGGACGACACAACAGTGGTAGGCTTGATCACCAACAACACGAGACGGCCTACAGGGAGGAGGTGAGGGCCCTCGGAGTGTGGTGTCAGGAAAATAACCTCACACTCAACGTCAACAAAACTAAGGAGATGATTGTGGACTTCAGGAAACAGCAGAGGGAACACCCCCATCCACATCGATGGAACAGTAGTAGTGGAGAGGGTAGCAAGTTTTAAGTTCCTCGGCATACACATCACAGACAAACTGAATTGGTCCACTCACACAGACAGCATCGTGAGGAAGGCGCAGCAGCGCCTCTTCAACCTCAGGAGGCTGAAGAAATTCGGCTTGTCACCAAAAGCACTCACAAACTTCTACAGATGCACAACGAGAGCATCCTGGCGGGCTGTATCACCGCCTGGTATGGCAACTGCACCGCCCTCAACCGTAAGGCTCTCCAGAGGGTAGTGAGGTCTGCACAACGCATCACCGGGGGCAAACTACCTGCCCTCCAGGACACCTACACCACCCGATGAACAGGAAGGCCATAAAGATCATCAAGGACATCAACCACCGAGCCACTGCCTGTTCACCCCGCTGTCATCCAGAAGGCAGGTCAGTACAGGTGCATCAAAGCTGGGACCGAGAGACTGAAAAACAGCTTCTATCTCAAGGCCATCAGACTGTTAAACAGCCACCACTAACATTGAGTGGCTACTGCCAACACACTGTCAATGACACTGACTCTACTCCAGCCACTTTAATCATGGGAATTGATGGGAAATTATGTAAATATATCACTAGCCACTTTAAACAATGCTACCTTATATAATGTTACTTACCCTACATTGTTCATCTCATATGCATACGTTGATACTGTAACTATATCATCGACTGCATCCTTATGTAATACATGTATCACTAGCCACTTTAACTATGCCACTTGGTTTACATACTTATCTCATATGTATATACTGTACACGATATCATCTACTGTATCTTGCCTATGCTGCTCTGTACCATCACTCATTCATATATCCTTATGTACATATTCTTTATCCCCTTACACTGTGTATAAGACAGTAGTTTTTTTTTGGAATTGTTAGTTAGATTACTTGCTCGTTATTACTGCATTGTCGGAACTAGAAGCACAAGCATTTCGCACACTCGCATTAACATCACTAACCATGTGTATGTGACAAATAAAATTTGATTTGATTTGATTTGATTTGATTTGATTTGACACACACACATGAACAGGGACACACACACACACACACATGAACAGGGACACACACACACACACACACACACACATGAACAGGGACACACACACACACACACATGAACAGGGACACACACACACACACACACACACACACATGAACAGGGACACACACACACACACACACACATGAACAAGACACACACACACACACACACACACACACACACACACACACACATGAACAGGGACACACACACACACACATGAACAGGGACACACACACACACACACACACACACACATGAACAGGGACACACACACACACACACACACACACATGAACAGGGACACACACACACATGAACAGGGACACACACACACACACACAAACAGGGACACACACACATGAACAGGGACACACACACACACATGAACAGGACACACACACACACATGAACAGGGACACACACACACACACACATGAACAGGGACACACACACACACACACACATGAACAGGGACACACACACACACACACATGAACAGGGACACACACACACACACACACACACATGAACAGGGACACACACACACACATGAACAAGGACACACACATGAACAGGGACACACACACACACACACACACATGAACAGGGACACACACACACACACACACACACGAACAGGGACACACACACACACACACACACGAACAGGGACACACACATGAACAGGGACACACACACACATGAACAGGGACACACACATGAACAGGGACACACACACATGAACAGGGACACACACATGAACAGGGACACACACACACACATGAACAGGGACACACACACACACATGAACAGGGAACACACACACACACATGAACAGGGACACACACACACACACACACACACACACACACACATGAACAGGGACACACACACGAACAGACACACACACACACGAACAGACACACACACACACACAGACACGAACAGACAGGAACACACACGAACACACACACACACACGAACACACACACACACGAACAGACACACACACACATGAACAGACACACACACACAAACAGGGACACACACACAAACAGGGACACACAAACAGGGACACACACACACAAACAGGGACACACACATGAACAGGGACACACACACATGAACACACACATGAACAGGGACACACACACACACACACACACACACACACACACATGAACAGGGACACACACACACACACACACACACATGAACAGGGACACACACACACACATGAACAGGGACACACACACATGAACAGGGACACACAAACAGGGACACACACAAACAGGGACACACACAAACAGGGACACACACAAACAGGGACACACACAAACAGGGACACACACAAACAGGGACACACACACACAGGGACACACACACACAGGGACACACACACACAGGGACACACACACACAGGGACACACACACACAGGGACACACACACACAGGGACACACACACACACACATGAACAGGGACACACACACACAGGGACACACACACACACATGAACAGGGACACACACACACACACACACACAGGGACACACACACACATGAACAGGGACACACACACACACATGGACACACACACGAACAGGGACACACACACGAACAGGGACACACACACGAACAGGGACACACACACGGACAGGGACACACACACGGACAGGGACACACACACGGACAGGGACACACACACACACACAGACAGGGACACACACACACGGACAGGGACACACACACACGGACAGGGACACACACACACAGACAGGGACACACACACACACACACAGACAGGGACACACACACACACACACAGACAGGGACACACACACACACACGAACAACAGACACACACACACACACACACACATACTCACATAGAGAGGGATACAGCTATCAAGGTACTCACGTTGCCATAGTCAATGTAGAACACATGGACCTTTGCTGGCGATTGAACTTTCTCCACCCGGGCTCTGTACCTTTACAGAGGTAAGTGAAGGAACAGATGGAGGGGAAGATGTGAGAGAGGAAGAGGAAGAGAGAGAGGGAGAAGATGAGAGAGGAGAGAGGGAGAAGATGAGAGAGGAGAGAGGGAGAAGATGAGAGAGGAGAGAGGGAGAAGATGAGAGAGGAGGGAGAAGATGAGAGAGGAGGGAGAAGATGAGAGAGGAGAGAGGGAGAAGATGAGAGAGGAGAGAGGGAGAAGATGAGAGGAGAGAGGGAGAAGATGAGAGAGGGAGAAGATGAGAGAGGGAGAAGATGAGAGGAGAGAGGGAGAAGATGAGAGGAGAGGGAGAAGATGAGAGAGGAGAGGGAGAAGATGAGAGAGGAGAGAGGGAGAAGATGAGAGAGGGAGAAGATGAGAGAGAGAGAGGGAGAAGATGAGAGAGGGAGAAGATGAGAGAGGAGAGAGGGAGAAGATGAGAGAGGAGAGAGGGAGAAGATGAGAGAGGGAGAAGATGAGAGAGGAGAGAGGGAGAAGATGAGAGAGGGAGAAGATGAGAGAGGAGAGAGGGAGAAGATGAGAGAGGAGAGAGGGAGAAGATGAGAGAGGAGAGAGGGAGAAGATGAGAGAGGGAGAAGATGAGAGAGGGAGAAGATGAGAGAGGAGAGAGGGAGAAGATGAGAGAGGAGAGAGGGAGAAGATGAGAGAGGAGAGAGGGAGAAGATGAGAGAGGAGAGAGGGAGAAGATGAGAGAGGGAGAAGATGAGAGAGGGAGAAGATGAGAGAGGGAGAAGATGAGAGAGGAGAGAGGGAGAAGATGAGAGAGGGAGAAGATGAGAGAGGAGAGAGGAGAGAGGAGAGAGAGAGAGGGAGAAGATGAGAGAGGGAGGAGAGAGGGAGAAGATGAGAGAGGGAGGAGAGAGGGAGAAGATGAGAGAGGAGAGAGGGAGAAGATGAGAGAGGGAGAAGATGAGAGAGGAGAGAGGGAGAAGATGAGAGAGGGAGAAGATGAGAGAGGAGAGAGGGAGAAGATGAGAGAGGGAGAAGATTAGAGAGGGAGAAGATGAGAGAGGAGAGAGGGAGAAGATGAGAGAGGAGAGAGGGAGAAGATGAGAGAGGAGAGAGGGAGAAGATGAGAGAGGGAGAAGATGAGAGAGGGAGAAGATGAGAGAGGGAGAAGATGAGAGAGGGAGAAGATGAGAGAGGGAGAAGATGAGAGAGGGAGAAGAGGAGAGAGGGAGAAGATGAGAGAGGAGAGAGGGAGAAGAGAGAGAGGGAGAAGATGAGAGAGGGAGAAGATGAGAGAGGGAGAAGAGGAGAGAGGGAGAAGATGAGAGAGGGAGAAGATGAGAGAGGGAGAAGATGAGAGAGGAGAGAGGGAGAAGATGAGAGAGGAGAGAGGGAGAAGATGAGAGAGGGAGAGAGAGAGAGGGAGAGAGGGAGAGATGAGAGATGGAGAAGATGAGAGATGGAGAGAGAGGGAGGAGGGGAGAGAGAGAGGAGAGAGAGAGGGAGAGGGAGAGGAGAGAGGGAGAAGAGGGAGAAGATGAGAGAGGGAGGAGAGAGGAGAAGATGAGAGAGGGAGAGAGAGGGAGGGAGAGAGGGAGAAGATGAGAGAGGAGAGAGGGAGAGAGAGAGGGAGAAGATGAGAGAGGAGAGAGGGAGGAGAGAGAGAGGAGAGAGAGAGAGAGAGAGAGAGAGAGAGAGAGAGAGAGAGAGAGAGAGAGAGAGGAGAGAGAGAGAGGAGAGAGAGAGAGAGAGAGAGAGAGAGAGAGAGAGAGAGAGAGAGAGAGAGAGAGAGAGAGAGAGAGAGAGAGAGAGAGAGAGAGAGGAGAGAGAGAGAGAGAGAGAAGATAAGAGAGGTAGAAGAGAGGGAGAAGATGAGAGAGGGAGGTACAAGGAGATGAGTAAATCATTCCATTGTTATTTCCCAGGAGAGCTGGTGTGGTGGTGGATATGTCTGTAGTGATAAGGTCTTTGAGGAGAGAGAGATCCTATGGGATGTGAAATGTTCCATTTCAGACAGGCCACAGTATAGAAACAGGGGGAATTATATTGGCCTGTATGACTTGTTCATTTCAAGAGGTGTGTGAGAAATCTTACGTCTACAATCTAAGCCTATAGTACCAGAAAAGCACAGAGTTAATCAAAAATAAAAGGTATTGAAGCAAATTGTTGAAGTGCATTGTGGGATAGCTCAGTGGTAAGGAGAGGCAAGTCAAAGAGCCTTTCAATCACTGTGTGGCCCACATCACCCACATTAACCCGAGGAGGAGAGGAGAGGAGAGGCTGGACAGAAGGAGAAAACAAACGCTACTAACAATTAGGCAACGGTGGAGTGGACACAACAGGGAGAGAGAGACAGACATGTAGAGAGAAGAGAGAGAGAGAGAGAGAGAGAGACAGAGAGAGAGAGACAGAGAGAGAGAGACAGAGAGAGAGAGACAGAGAGAGAGAGAGAGAGAGAGAGAGAAGAGAGAGAGACAGAGAGAGAGACAGAGAGAGAGAGACAGAGAGAGAGAGACAGAGAGAGAGCCAGAGAGAGAGACAGAGAGAGAGAGAGAGAGAGAGAGAGAGAGAGAGAGAGAGAGAGAGAGAGAGAGAGAGAGACAGAGAGAAGAGAGAGAGACAGAGAGAGAGAGACAGAGAGAGAGAAGACAGAATGATGAGAGAAGAGAGAGAGAGAGAGAGAGAGAGAGAGAGAGAGAGAGAGAGAGACAGAGAGACAGAGAGACAGAGAGAGAGACAGAGAGAGACATGTAGAGAGAAAACAGAGAGAATGATGAGAGAAAAAGAAACAGTCAGGGTGAAAGTGACGAAAGTGAGCCAGACAAACAGTGACAGAGAGAAAGAGAGAGAATGACAGACACACAGACTCATTCAGAACTCTTCAGTGGCTGCATTCAACAGGCCTTGAAAGGAACCCAACCCTAATTAGTTTTTAATTCCAGCAAATCTCCCTCCCTCCTTCTCAGAATAAAGAGGTACAACACTCACTATGGTTGGAAATTACCTCAATGAATAACAGAATAACAGGTCCCGGAAGAAACACTAAAACAAAAAATCTATTTTGCATAAAAAGGAAGAACCACAGTTTTCCTGGAAAGGAGTAACAACAGACTGGTGCTCTCCATGCACAACATGATTAACAACAGACTGATGCTCTCCATGCACAACATGATTAACAACAGACTGGTGCTCTCCATGCACAACATGAGTAACAATAGACTGGTGCTCTCCATGCACAACATGATTAACAACAGACTGGTGCTCTCCATGCACAACATGATTAACAACAGACTGGTGCTCTCCATGCACAACATGATTAACAACAGACTGATGCTCTCCATGCACAACATGATTAACAATAGACTGGTGCTCTCCATACACAACATGATTAACAATAGACTGGTGCTCTCCATACACAACATGATTAACAACAGACTGGTGCTCTCCATGCACAACATGATTAACAACAGACTGGTGCTCTCCATGCACAACATGATTAACAACAGACTGGTGCTCTCCATACACAACATGATTAACAATAGACTGATGCTCTCCATGCACATGATGATTAACAACAGACTGGTGCTCTCCATGCACAACATGATTAACAACAGACTGGTGCTCTCCATGCACAACATGATTAACAACAGACTGGTGCTCTCCATGCACAACATGATTAACAACAGACTGATGCTCTCCATGCACAACATGATTAACAACAGACTGGTGCTCTCCATGCACAACATGATTAACAACAGACTGGTGCTCTCCATGCACAACATGATTAACAACAGACTGGTGCTCTCCATGCACAACATGATTAACAACAGACTGATGCTCTCCATGCACAACAGGAGTAACAACAGACTGATGCTCTCCATGCACAACATGATTAACAACAGACTGGTGCTCTCCATGCACAACATGATTAACAACAGACTGATGCTCTCCATGCACAACAGGAGTAACAACAGACTGATGCTCTCCATGCACAACATGATTAACAACAGACTGATGCTCTCCATGCACAACAGGAGTAACAACAGACTGATGCTCTCCATGCACAACATGATTAACAACAGACTGATGCTCTCCATGCACAACATGATTAACAACAGACTGATGCTCTCCATGCACAACAGGAGTAACAACAGACTGATGCTCTCCATGCACAACATGATTAACAACAGACTGGTGCTCTCCATGCACAACATGATTAACAACAGACTGATGCTCTCCATGCACAACATGATTAACAACAGACTGATGCTCTCCATGCACAACAGGAGTAACAACAGACTGATGCTCTCCATGCACAACATGATTAACAACAGACTGATGCTCTCCATGCACAACATGATTAACAACAGACTGGTGCTCTCCATGCACAACATGATTAACAACAGACTGATGCTCTCCATACACAACATGATTAACAACAGACTGGTGCTCTCCATGCACAACATGATTAACAACAGACTGGTGCTCTCCATGCACAACATGATTAACAACAGACTGATGCTCTCCATGCACAACATGATTAACAACAGACTGATGCTCTCCATGCACAACATGATTAACAACAGACTGATGCTCTCCATGCACAACATGATTAACAACAGACTGGTGCTCTCCATGCACAACATGATTAACAACAGACTGGTGCTCTCCATGCACAACATGATTAACAACAGACTGGTGCTCTCCATGCACAACATGATTAACAACAGACTGATGCTCTCCATGCACAACATGATTAACAACAGACTGATGCTCTCCATGCACAACATGATTAACAACAGACTGGTGCTCTCCATGCACAACATGATTAACAACAGACTGGTGCTCTCCATGCACAACATGATTAACAACAGACTGATGCTCTCCATGCACAACATGATTAACAACAGACTGGTGCTCTCCATGCACAACATGATTAACAACAGACTGGTGCTCTCCATGCACAACATGATTAACAACAGACTGATGCTCTCCATGCACAACATGAGTAACAACAGACTGGTGCTCTCCATGCACAACATGATTAACAACAGACTGATGCTCTCCATGCACAACATGATTAACAACAGACTGGTGCTCTCCATACACAACATGATTAACAACAGACTGGTGCTCTCCATGCACAACATGATTAACAACAGACTGATGCTCTCCATGCACAACATGATTAACAATAGACTGGTGCTCTCCATACACAACATGATTAACAATAGACTGGTGCTCTCCATACACAACATGATTAACAACAGACTGGTGCTCTCCATGCACAACATGATTAACAACAGACTGGTGCTCTCCATGCACAACATGATTAACAACAGACTGGTGCTCTCCATGCACAACATGATTAACAACAGACTGATGCTCTCCATGCACAACATGATTAACAACAGACTGGTGCTCTCCATACACAACATGATTAACAACAGACTGGTGCTCTCCATACACAACATGATTAACAACAGACTGGTGCTCTCCATGCACAACATGATTAACAACAGACTGGTGCTCTCCATGCACAACATGATTAACAACAGACTGGTGCTCTCCATACACAACATGATTAACAACAGACTGATGCTCTCCATGCACAACATGATTAACAACAGACTGGTGCTCTCCATGCACAACATGATTAACAACAGACTGGTGCTCTCCATGCACAACATGATTAACAACAGACTGGTGCTCTCCATGCACAACATGATTAACAACAGACTGGTGCTCTCCATGCACAACATGATTAACAACAGACTGGTGCTCTCCATGCACAACATGATTAACAACAGACTGGTGCTCTCCATGCACAACATGATTAACAACAGACTGGTGCTCTCCATGCACAACATGAGTAACAACAGACTGATGCTCTCCATGCACAACATGAGTAACAACAGACTGATGCTCTCCATGCACAACATGATTAACAACAGACTGGTGCTCTCCATGCACAACATGATTAACAACAGACTGATGCTCTCCATGCACAACATGATTAACAACAGACTGGTGCTCTCCATGCACAACATGAGTAACAACAGACTGGTGCTCTCCATGCACAACATGATTAACAACAGACTGATGCTCTCCATGCACAACATGATTAACAACAGACTGATGCTCTCCATGCACAACATGAGTAACAACAGACTGGTGCTCTCCATGCACAACATGAGTAACAACAGACTGGTGCTCTCCATGCACAACATGATTAACAACAGACTGATGCTCTCCATGCACAACATGATTAACAACAGACTGATGCTCTCCATGCACAACATGATTAACAACAGACTGGTGCTCTCCATGCACAACATGATTAACAACAGACTGGTGCTCTCCATGCACAACATGATTAACAACAGACTGGTGCTCTCCATGCACAACATGATTAACAACAGACTGGTGCTCTCCATGCACAACATGATTAACAACAGACTGGTGCTCTCCATGCACAACATGATTAACAACAGACTGGTGCTCTCCATGCACAACATGATTAACAACAGACTGGTGCTCTCCATGCACAACATGATTAACAACAGACTGGTGCTCTCCATGCACAACATGATTAACAACAGACTGGTGCTCTCCATGCACAACATGATTAACAACAGACTCCATGATGATTAACAACAGACTGGTGCTCTCCATGCACAACATGATTAACAACAGACTGGTGCTCTCCATGCACAACATGATTAACAACAGACTGTGCTCTCCATGCACAACATGATTAACAACAGACTGGTGCTCTCCATGCACAACATGATTAACAACAGACTGGTGCTCTCCATGCACAACATGATTAACAACAGACTGGTGCTCTCCATGCACAACATGATTAACAACAGACTGGTGCTCTCCATGCACAACATGAGTAACAACAGACTGATGCTCTCCATGCACAACATGAGTAACAACAGACTGGTGCTCTCCATGCACAACATGAGTAACAACAGACTGGTGCTCTCCATGCACAACATGATTAACAACAGACTGGTGCTCTCCATGCACAACATGATTAACAACAGACATGCTCTCCATGCACAACATGATAACAACAGACTGATGCTCTCCATGCACAACATGATTAACAACAGACTGATGCTCTCCATGCACAACATGATTAACAACAGACTGGTGCTCTCCATGCACAACATGATTAACAACAGACTGGTGCTCTCCATGCACAACATGATTAACAACAGACTGGTGCTCTCCATGCACAACATGATTAACAACAGACTGGTGCTCTCCATGCACAACATGATTAACAACAGACTGATGCTCTCCATGCACAACATGATTAACAACAGACTGATGCTCTCCATGCACAACATGATTAACAACAGACTGATGCTCTCCATGCACAACATGATTAACAACAGACTGGTGCTCTCCATGCACAACATGATTAACAACAGACTGATGCTCTCCATGCACAACATGATTAACAACAGACTGATGCTCTCCATGCACAACATGATTAACAACAGACTGGTGCTCTCCATGCACAACATGATTAACAACAGACTGATGCTCTCCATGCACAACATGATTAACAACAGACTGGTGCTCTCCATGCACAACATGATTAACAACAGACTGATGCTCTCCATGCACAACATGATTAACAACAGACTGGTGCTCTCCATGCACAACATGATTAACAATAGACTGGTGCTCTCCATGCACAACATGATTAACAACAGACTGGTGCTCTCCATGCACAACATGATTAACAACAGACTGGTGCTCTCCATGCACAACATGATTAACAACAGACTGGTGCTCTCCATGCACAACATGATTAACAACAGACTGGTGCTCTCCATGCACAACATGATTAACAACAGACTGGTGCTCTCCATGCACAACATGATTAACAACAGACTGGTGCTCTCCATGCACAACATGATTAACAACAGACTGATGCTCTCCATGCACAACATGATTAACAACAGACTGGTGCTCTCCATGCACAACATGATTAACAACAGACTGGTGCTCTCCATGCACAACATGATTAACAACAGACTGGTGCTCTCCATGCACAACATGATTAACAACAGACTGGTGCTCTCCATGCACAACATGAGTAACAACAGACTGATGCTCTCCATGCACAACATGATTAACAACAGACTGATGCTCTCCATGCACAACATGATTAACAACAGACTGGTGCTCTCCATGCACAACATGATTAACAACAGACTGGTGCTCTCCATGCACAACATGATTAACAACAGACTGGTGCTCTCCATGCACAACATGATTAACAATAGACTGGTGCTCTCCATGCACAACATGATTAACAACAGACTGGTGCTCTCCATGCACAACATGATTAACAACAGACTGGTGCTCTCCATGCACAACATGATTAACAACAGACTGGTGCTCTCCATGCACAACATGATTAACAACAGACTGGTGCTCTCCATGCACAACATGATTAACAACAGACTGGTGCTCTCCATGCACAACATGATTAACAACAGACTGGTGCTCTCCATGCACAACATGATTAACAACAGACTGGTGCTCTCCATGCACAACATGATTAACAACAGACTGGTGCTCTCCATGCACAACATGATTAACAACAGACTGGTGCTCTCCATGCACAACATGATTAACAACAGACTGATGCTCTCCATGCACAACATGATTAACAACAGACTGGTGCTCTCCATGCACAACATGATTAACAACAGACTGGTGCTCTCCATGCACAACATGATTAACAACAGACTGGTGCTCTCCATGCACAACATGATTAACAACAGACTGGTGCTCTCCATGCACAACATGATTAACAACAGACTGATGCTCTCCATGCACAACATGATTAACAACAGACTGATGCTCTCCATGCACAACATGATTAACAACAGACTGGTGCTCTCCATGCACAACATGATTAACAACAGACTGGTGCTCTCCATGCACAACATGATTAACAACAGACTGGTGCTCTCCATGCACAACATGATTAACAACAGACTGGTGCAACATGATTAACAACAGACTCTCCATGCACAACATGATTAACAACAGACTGGTGCTCTCCATGCACAACATGATTAACAACAGACTGGTGCTCTCCATGCACAACATGATTAACAACAGACTGGTGCTCTCCATGCACAACATGATTAACAACAGACTGGTGCTCTCCATGCACAACATGATTAACAACAGACTGGTGCTCTCCATGCACAACATGATTAACAACAGACTGGTGCTCTCCATGCACAACATGATTAACAACAGACTGGTGCTCTCCATGCACAACATGATTAACAACAGACTGGTGCTCTCCATGCACAACATGATTAACAACAGACTGGTGCTCTCCATGCACAACATGATTAACAACAGACTGGTGCTCTCCATGCACAACATGATTAACAACAGACTGGTGCTCTCCATGCACAACATGATTAACAACAGACTGGTGCTCTCCATGCACAACATGATTAACAACAGACTGGTGCTCTCCATGCACAACATGATTAACAACAGACTGGTGCTCTCCATGCACAACATGATTAACAACAGACTGGTGCTCTCCATGCACAACATGATTAACAACAGACTGGTGCTCCATGCACAACATGATTAACAACAGACTGGTGCTCTCCATGCAACATGATTAACAACATGATTAACAACAGACTGGTGCTCTCCATGCACAACATGATTAACAACAGACTGGTGCTCTCCATGCACAACATGATTAACAACAGACTGGTGCTCTCCATGCACAACATGATTAACAACAGACTGGTGCTCTCCATGCACAACATGATTAACAACAGACTGGTGCTCTCCATGCACAACATGATTAACAACAGACTGGTGCTCTCCATGCACAACATGATTAACAACAGACTGGTGCTCTCCATGCACAACATGATTAACAATAGACTGGTGCTCTCCATGCACAACATGATTAACAACCGACTGGTGCTCTCCATGCACAACATGATTAACAATAGACTGGTGCTCTCCATACAAAACAGGAGTAACAATAGACTGGTGCTCTCCATACAAAACAGGAGTAACAATAGACTGGTGCTCTCCATGCACAACATGAGTAACAATAGACTGGTGCTCTCCATACAAAACAGGAGTAACAATAGACTGGTGCTCTCCATACAAAACAGGAGTAACAATAGACTGGTGCTCTCCATACAAAACAGGAGTAACAATAGACTGGTGCTCTCCATACAAAACAGGAGTAACAATAGACTGGTGCTCTCCATACAAAACAGGAGTAACAACAGACTGGTGCTCTCCATACAAAACAGGAGTAACAACAGACTGGTGCTCTCCATACAAAACAGGAGTAACAATAGACTGGTGCTCTCCATACAAAACAGGAGTAACAATAGACTGGTGCTCTCCATACAAAACAGGAGTAACAATAGACTGGTGCTCTCCATACAAAACAGGAGTAACAACAGACTGGTGCTCTCCATACAAAACAGGAGTAACAACAGACTGGTGCTCTCCATACAAAACAGGAGTAACAACAGACTGGTGCTCTCCATACAAAACAGGAGTAACAACAGACTGGTGCTCTCCATACAAAACAGGAGTAACAACAGACTGGTGCTCTCCATGCAAAACAGGAGTAACAACAGACTGGTGCTCTCCATACAAAACAGCCAAAGGGAGATTAGGAAGTACGAGTGAACAAGAATATAAAAAATAATAATAAATCCCAGACACTGCATCTCACAGATGGCTCTTTTGAAAGCTCTCCTCAACTATCGCTGGCGGATGCGAAAACGTAAAAGTTTTTTTTCCCAGAAGTTGAGTGAGGGGAGAGGGGGAGGGAGATGATGAGCTGTCCACCTGGCTAGGGAGGGGTGAGTCTCTATTTTTAATATCAGTTTGGCATTTCCCTTCTCTCCCTCTCCTTCCCACCATCTCTCTCTCTCTCTCTCTCTCTCTCTCTCCCTCTCTCTCTCTCTCTCTCTCTCTGTCACCTCCTTGATGGGGCCCAAAGTCATAGCAGACACCCGGTGGCGCCCACCCGACGCACTTCGCCTCCGCGACTACCATCTGTCCCCGCCACCATCTGTAAACTTCACCAGCAACATCCGGTGTACCGGCTGGGTTGACGAGGGCTCAACACCTCTACAAAGCTCTGTTCTAAAAGGGGCCCTGTTAAAAACCAGGGCCGTTCAGGAGCCATGACTTTGTGATGTCCCTTTTATGGCTGGGCAGATTTAAAACCAGAAACAGTATGAACAAAGGGTAGATAAATAGGTAGGACGCTTTGTATTTTGGAAAGTTGATACCTGGCCTTTACAAACGTCATAAGTCTCTATAAGAATAGATCCAGGCAAAAAGCCAATTAGAGAGGGTGTGGGTGACTCACATCCAGGTTAAGGGCGGAGCTTATCTGTTGCTCTAATACGATCCTCTAATGTACATGAACCCAAACGCCAACTATTAGCTCCGACTTGGGCACTAGTCATAAGGAAAGGGGATGGATTGGGCACTAGTCATAAGGAAAGGGGATGGATTGGGCACTAGTCATAAGGAAAGGGGACGGATTGGGCACTAGTCATAAGGAAAGGGGATGGATTGGGCACTAGTCATAAGGAAAGGGGACGGATTGGGCACTAGTCATAAGGAAAGGGGACGGATTGGGCACTAGTCATAAGGAAATTGGGGGGATGGATTGGGCACTAGTCATAAGGAAAGGGGATGGATTGGGCACTAGTCATAAGGAAAGGGGATGGATTGGGCACTAGTCATAAGGAAAGGGGATGGATTGGGCACTAGTCATAAGGAAAGGGGATGGATTGGGCACTAGTCATAAGGAAAGGGGATTGATTGGGCACTAGTCATAAGGAAAGGGGATGGATTGGGCACTAGTCATAAGGAAAGGGGATGGATTGGGCACTAGTCATAAGGAAAGGGGATGGATTGGGCACTAGTCATAAGGAAAGGGGATGGATTGGGCACTAGTCATAAGGAGAGGGGATTGATTGAGCACTAGTCATAAGGAAAGGGGATTGATTGTAGGACCAATAGCTCTCTCTTTAACAGAAAGATGAGTTCCAAGACCTCAACATAGGGTCAGGTATTTTACTACACATTCAAATGGAGACATTGCAGCACCATGTGACAGAAAGACAAAACACGTACCACTCTCCGTCGGAGGAGAAATTGGCAATGCAGTAGTCCCCTCGGCGGGCAGCGTACGAGCCCTCCACTGGGGGCTGGGCGGCGATCTCTGCCCTCATGGTCTCCATCAGGTTCTCCAGCTGGGTGCCTGAGGGGCGGGGAGAGAGAGGGAAGAGGAGGAGCATGGAATGCTTCACTTTTGGTCTCTGTTTGAATACATTGAGTCCATTCATGTTAGCATAGAGCCTGGTTGGATTACTTTGTCAGTAAATGTAAAGTACTTGGAAAACACATCTCTTCCTTGCAGTAATCACTGATCTACCATGATTGGATAGGTGAAAGTGATGGTTCCACTACAATGCTTTAACCAATAACGTCACATTAAATCAGTGATTTGTCCAAGGACAAGCGATAGGTGACAGGGAGACATTTTCAATGTCTACAAACAGGCCCGTTGACTAGATGCCAACGGCGTTAGTATTTGGCTCATATCCCATGTATCCCTGTTGAGCCATACAGCGCTCTGCCCCAAAATGGACGCATGATCACAGTAACCACAATGGGGAAATTGGTCATCTCCGTTTCCTGTAGTAATTATCACTGCATTAGCACCATGTCACAAATACTAAATAATCCTATTTCTACTAGCCTTACCTTCAGCGGAGACAGTCATAACTAAAACAGCATGAGTAAAAAGACAGCGCTCTGTGATGTGTTTACCAGTCACCAACCCATCATCCTGTATGGGAGAACTATTAGGTGGAGATGCCAGACAATGTGGCGGTGGATAATATCCATGTTTTGAAGAGGATGATAAGAGCGCCAGGCTGTGTGGATTCAGACTGCAATCACTAGTCCAGTGATTTGCGCTCAGCAGTAACAAATGGCTAGCTGTCACGGCTGATGGCTCGGAGTGTGTGTGAAGAGGTATGGGATGTGTGTGCGTAAGTGTGTGAGAGAGAGTGTGAAGAGAGTGCAGATCGCTTACTCCAGCTAGTTTAGCAAAGTGCCCGATGTTGAAATTACATGGTGATTTGTTGACAACCTATTCCCATTGATTTCCCCTTGGGCCTTGGGCAATGTAACAACCAGGGCTATACACTGACTCAATAAAAAAAGAATGCCCCTTCGTCTGCACAGCAAGTGTGTGTGTGTGTGTGTGTGTGTGTGTGTGTGTGTGTGTGTGTGTGTGTGTGTGTGTGTGTGTGTGTGTGTGTGTGTGTGTGGGGAGGCTGGACATGGAAACATTCTCAACGATTGATGAAAAAAGTAATTATTTCAAAGACGGCAGAGAAAAGCAGCACTAAAAGCAAGCAGACAATGCTATAATTGCTGGGGGGGAATTGTGTCCGCCACAAACATACAGACGTTCACACACAATGGCACCGCATATATGACATACACACACAGATCAGTGCAATCTGTGTAATCTGTGTAATCTGTGGCCCGTGAGCTTGAAGCATTACGGAAATGTAACATGGATGGGCTCCTCCACTGCATTACCAACGCTACTGAACGGGGGGGTGTGTGTGTGTATTGGAGGGAGGTGTGTGTGTGTGTATTGGAGGGAGGTGCGTGTGTGTGTGTGTATTGGAGGGAGGTGTGTGTGTGTGTGTATTGGAGGGAAGTGTGTGTGTGTATTGGAGGGAGGTGTGTGTGTGTATGTGTATTGGAGGGAGGTGTGTGTGTGTATTGGAGGGAGGTGTGTGTGTGTGTGTGTGTGTGTATTGGAGGGAGGTGTGTGTGTGTGTGTGTGTGTGTGTATTGGAGGGAGGTGTGTGTGTGTGTGTGTATTGGAGGGAGGTGTGTGTGTGTGTGTGTGTGTGTGTATTGGAGGGAGGTGTGTGTGTGTGTATTGGAGGGAGGTGTGTGTGTGTGTGTGTGTATTGGAGGGAGGTGTGTGTGTATTGGAGGGAGGTGTGTGTGTGTATTGGAGGGAGGTGTGTGTGTGTGTGTGTATTGGAGGGAGGTGTGTGTGTGTGTGTATTGGAGGGAGGTGTGTGTGTGTGTGTGTGTGTATTGGAGGGAGGTGTGTGTGTGTGTGTGTGTGTGTGTGTATTGGAGGGAGGTGTGTGTGTGTGTGTATTGGAGGGAGGTGTGTGTGTGTGTGTATTGGAGGGAGGTGTGTGTGTGTGTGTATTGGAGGGAGGTGTGTGTGTGTGTATTGGATTGGAGGGAGGTGTGTGTGTGTGTATTGGAGGGAGGTGTGTGTGTGTGTATTGGAGGGAGCTGTGTGTGTGTGTGTGTGTATTGGAGGGATGTGTGTGTGTGTGTGTGTGTGTATTGGAGGGAGGTGTGTGTGTGTGTGTATTGGAGGGAGGTGTGTGTGTGTGTGTATTGGAGGGAGGTGTGTGTGTGTGTATTGGAGGGAGGTGTGTGTGTGTGTGTGTATTGGAGGGAGGTGTGTGTGTGTGTGTATTGGAGGGAGGTGTGTGTGTGTGTGTATTGGAGGGAGGTGTGTGTGTGTGTGTATTGGAGGGAGGTGTGTGTGTGTGTGTGTGTATTGGAGGGAGGTGTGTGTGTGTGTGTATTGGAGGGAGGTGTGTGTGTGTGTATTGGAGGGAGGTGTGTGTGTGTGTGTGTATTGGAGGGAGGTGTGTGTGTGTGTATTGGAGGGAGGTGTGTGTGTATTGGAGGGAGGTGTGTGTGTGTGTGTGTGGGGGGTTGTGATCAAACAAACACCTCAAAGGCAAAGCCACATTAAACGAACGAACAAGCCACATCTCACACACACACACCACTGTTCCCTCCCTCCCCCCAACAGATCAGAGCTGTTATTGTGATTCTATTCCGGCCTGCATCAGAGCGTTTGTTTAAAAACACGAGGGAATATTAAGTTCAAAAGAGAGTGAGCAGCCAGCTAGCTCTTAGCCAGCTACCTTCACATGATGTCATGTACGTTAAACAGGAGAGTGAAAACAGGAGGCTTGCGGGGGGGGTTAGGGGAGGTAAGATAAGAGGGGAGGTGGGGGTGGGGGTGTGAGAGGGGGTGTGTGTGTTTGTTGTGGGGTTTGGGGAGAGGAACGTGGCGTCCACACTCCTCACTGCTCATCCACTGGCACCCTGATGGCTAATGACTACTGTTTGAGGGGAGTGAGGAGCGCACAGACACACACACAAACACACGCTTGAGAAAGGCATCCTCAATGTTTTGTAGGAGCAGCAGATTTAAGGAAACACGACAGATCAACAACCCTCCCATCTATCCCAGAGGTACAGCTCAGATCAACAACCCTACCCCCCCAACCCTCCCATCTATCCCAGAGGTACAGCTCAGATCAACAACCCTCCCATCTATCCTAGAGGTACAGCTCAGATCAACAACCCTACCCCCCAACCCTCCCATCTATCCCAGAGGTACAGCTCAGATCAACAACCCTACCACCCCAACCCTCCCATCTATCCCAGAGGTACAGCTCAGATCAACAACCCTACCACCCCAACCCTCCCATCTATCCTAGAGGTACAGCTCAGATCAACAACCCTACCCCCAACCCTCCCATCTATCCCAGAGGTACAGCTCAGATCAACAACCCTACCACCCCAACCCTCCCATCTATCCCAGAGGTACAGCTCAGATCAACAACCCTACCCCCCAACCCTCCCATCTATCCCAGAGGTACAGCTCAGATCAACAACCCTACCCCCAACCCTCCCATCTATCCCAGAGGTACAGCTCAGATCAACAACCCTACCCCCCAACCCTCCCATCTATCCCAGAGGTACAGCTCAGATCAACAACCCTCCCATCTATCCCAGAGGTACAGCTCAGATCAACAACCCTCCCATCTATCCCAGAGGTACAGCTCAGATCAACAACCCTACCATCTATCCTAGAGGTACAGCTCAGATCAACAACCCTACCCCCCAACCCTCCCATCTATCCCAGAGGTACAGCTCAGATCAACAACCCTACCCCCCAACCCTCCCATCTATCCCAGAGGTACAGCTCAGATCAACAACCCTACCCCCAACCCTCCCATCTATCCCAGAGGTACAGCTCAGATCAACAACCCTACCCCCCAACCCTCCCATCTATCCCAGAGGTACAGCTCAGATCAACAACCCTACCCCCCAACCCTCCCATCTATCCCAGAGGTACAGCTCAGATCAACAACCCTACCATCTATCCTAGAGGTACAGCTCAGATCAACAACCCTACCCCCCAACCCTCCCATCTATCCCAGAGGTACAGCTCAGATCAACAACCCTACCACCCCAACCCTCCCATCTATCCTAGAGGTACAGCTCAGATCAACAACCCTACCCCCCAACCCTCCCATCTATCCCAGAGGTACAGCTCAGATCAACAACCCTCCCATCTATCCCAGAGGTACAGCTCAGATCAACAACCCTACCATCTATCCTAGAGGAACAGCTCAGATCAACAACCCTACCCCCCAACCCTCCCATCTATCCCAGAGGTACAGCTCAGATCAACAACCCTACCATCTATCCTAGAGGTACAGCTCAGATCAACAACCCTACCCCCCAACCCTCCCATCTATCCCAGAGGTACAGCTCAGATCAACAACCCTACCACCCCAACCCTCCCATCTATCCTAGAGGTACAGCTCAGATCAACAACCCTACCCCCCCAACCCTCCCATCTATCCCAGAGGTACAGCTCAGATCAACAACCCTCCCATCTATCCCAGAGGTACAGCTCAGATCAACAACCCTCCCATCTATCCCAGAGGAACAGCTCAGATCAACAACCCTACCCCCCCAACCCTCCCATCTATCCCAGAGGTACAGCTCAGATCAACAACCCTACCCCCCAACCCTCCCATCTATCCCAGAGGTACAGCTCAGATCAACAACCCTCCCATCTATCCCAGAGGTACAGCTCAGATCAACAACCCTACCCCCAACCCTCCCATCTATCCCAGAGGTACAGCTCAGATCAACAACCCTACCCCCAACCCTCCCATCTATCCCAGAGGTACAGCTCAGATCAACAACCCTACCCCCAACCCTCCCATCTATCCCAGAGGTACAGCTCAGATCAACAACCCTACCCCCAACCCTCCCATCTATCCCAGAGGTACAGCTCAGATCAACAACCCTACCCCCCAACCCTCCCATCTATCCCAGAGGTACAGCTCAGATCAACAACCCTACCCCCCAACCCTCCCATCTATCCCAGAGGTACAGCTCAGATCAACAACCCTACCATCTATCCTAGAGGTACAGCTCAGATCAACAACCCTACCCCCCAACCCTCCCATCTATCCCAGAGGTACAGCTCAGATCAACAACCCTACCACCCCAACCCTCCCATCTATCCTAGAGGTACAGCTCAGATCAACAACCCTACCCCCCCCAACCCTCCCATCTATCCCAGAGGTACAGCTCAGATCAACAACCCTCCCATCTATCCCAGAGGTACAGCTCAGATCAACAACCCTACCATCTATCCTAGAGGAACAGCTCAGATCAACAACCCTACCCCCCAACCCTCCCATCTATCCCAGAGGTACAGCTCAGATCAACAACCCTACCATCTATCCTAGAGGTACAGCTCAGATCAACAACCCTACCCCCCAACCCTCCCATCTATCCCAGAGGTACAGCTCAGATCAACAACCCTACCACCCCAACCCTCCCATCTATCCTAGAGGTACAGCTCAGATCAACAACCCTACCCCCAACCCTCCCATCTATCCCAGAGGTACAGCTCAGATAAACAACCCTACCCCCCAACCCTCCCATCTATCCCAGAGTTACAGCTCGTGACGGCCGCATTACCGTAGTAGCGCACCACGTCCGTTGCCGTAGTTGCGGCTGTGCAGCGCTCTGGCTGCCGGCGGAAGATTTATTCATCTAATTAAAAAAGTTTGAGAGAGAGCGTCTTCCTGCTTCCCCAGCCAGGAGTAGTAGTGGTAATGGTGCGAGTGTGCGTGCGTCTTTGCCTGGGTCGCGCGGCGTGCTCCACTTTGGGCCCAGAGAGATTTGATTAAATAATAAATAAGCTAAGAGGGAGTCCTCTCCATTCGCTATATAAAGCTTTAATGGAAACACTTCATTTAACCTAATTAATACCAGTGGCCTGGCATTACTGTGGAGGGGAAGGTACAGGAAGGAGGTAGGGTACAGAACACATGATGTAGCAGAGGCCTGGCATTACTGTGGAGGGGAAGGTACAGGAAGGAGGTAGGGTACAGAACACATGATGTAGCAGAGACCTGGCATTACTGTGGAGGGGAAGGTACAGGAAGGAGGTAGGGTACAGAACAAATGATGTAGCAGAGACCTGGCATTACTGTGGAGGGGAAGGTACAGGAAGGAGGTAGGGTACAGAACACATGATGTAGCAGAGACCTGGCATTACTGTGGAGGGGAAGGTACAGGAAGGAGGTAGGGTACAGAACACATGATGTAGCAGAGACCTGGCATTACTGTGGAGGGGAAGGTACAGGAAGGAGGTAGGGTACAGAACACATGATGTAGCAGAGACCTGGCATTACTGTGGAGGGGAAGGTATAGGAAGAAGGTAGGGTACAGAACACATGATGTAGCAGAGACCTGGCATTACTGTGGAGGGGAAGGTACAGGAAGGAGGTAGGGTACAGAACACATGATGTAGCAGAGACCTGGCATTACTGTGGAGGGGAAGGTACAGGAAGGAGGTAGGGTACAGAACACATGATGTAGCAGAGACCTGGCATTACTGTGGAGGGGAAGGTACAGGAAGGAGGTAGGGTACACAACACATGATGAGATCACTGTATGTACTCTATGCCATAAGAATTCAGGCCTGAAATACTGTGATGATAACCCACTTTGTACCGTTCAAGAGCCACAATGTACACACAGCCAAAACACACAATGAGACTGAGTACACACTCGTAGACTAACTCACAAAAAACATGTTGGAGAGCACATGCGCGCACACACCCCAAACGTAATAACTCCAGACAGACCTGTAATCTCTGTAGTATGCAATAATAACCAAAATGTACACATACAGTGCCTTCGAAAAGCATCCAGACCTTGACTTTTTCCACATTTTGTTATGTTACAGCCTTATTCTAAAACGGATTAAATAGTCTTTTCCCCTCATCAACCCACAGGTGGACACAATACAGCATAATGAATGACAAAGCAAAAACAGGTTTACAGACATTTATGTAAATGTATGCAATAGAAATAACTGAAATATGACATTTACATAAGTATTCAGACCCTTCACTCAGGACTTTGTTGAAGCACATTTGGCAACGATTACAGCATAGAGTCTTATTGGGTTTGATGTTACAAGCTTGGCACAGCTGTATTTGGGGAGTTTCTCCCATTCTTCTCTGCAGATATTCTAAAACTCTGTCAGGTTGGATGGGGAGCGTCGCTGCACAGCTATTTTCAGGTCTCTCCAGAGATGTTCGATCGGGTTCAAGTCCAGGCTCTGGCTGGGCCACTCACGGACATTCAGAGACTTGTCCCGAAGCCACTCCTACATTTTCTTGACTGTGCTTATGGTCGTTGTCCTGTTGGAAGGAGAATCTTTGTATGATGTCCTGATCGCTCTGGAGCATGTTTTCATCAATGATCTCTGTACTTTGCTTTGTTCATCTTTTCCTCAATCCTGACTAGTCTCTCAGTCCCTGCCGCTGAAAAACATCCAAGGCTTGACACTGCCACTACCATGTTTCACCGTAGTGATGGTGCCAGGTTTCCACCAGACGTGATGCTTTGCATTCAGGCCAAAGGAGTTCAATCTTGGTTTCATCAGACCAGAGAATCTTGTTTCTCATGGCCTGAGAGTCTTTAGGTGTCTTTTGGCAAACTCCAAGCAGGCTGTCATGTGCCTTTTACTGAGAAGTGGCTTCCGTCTGGCCACTATCATAAAGGCCTGATTGGTGGAGTGCTGCAGAGATGGTTGTCCTTCTGGAAGGTTCTCCCATCTCCACAGAGAAACTCTGGAGCTCTGTCAGATTGACCATTGGGTCCTTGGTCACCACCCTGACCAGGCCCTTCTGCCCCAATTGCTCAGTTTTCATAGAGCTGGCCACCTGGACAGAGTCTTGGAGGTTCCAAACTTCTTCCATATAAGAATAATGGAGTCTTGGTTCTTGGTGACCTTGTATGTTGCAGACATGTTTTGGTACCCTCCCCAGATCTGTGCCTCAACACAATCCTGCCTTGGAGCTCTACAGACAATCCCTTCCACCCCATGGCTTGGTTTTTGCTCTAACATGCACTGCCAACTGTGGGATCTTATATAGACAGGTGTGTGCCTTTCCAAATCATGTCCAATCAATAGAGTTTACCACAAGTGGACTCCAACCAAGTTGTAAAAACATCTAAAGGATGATCAATGGAAACAGGATGCACAGGAGCTCAATTTCGAGTCTCATAGCAAAGGGTCTGAATACTTATGTAAATAAGGTACAGTTGAAGTCAGAAGTTTACATACACTTAGGTTGAGTCATTAAAACTAGTTTTTCAACCACTCCACAAATGTCTTGTTAACAAGTTGGCAAGTCGGGTTGGGCTGGCGGGTTGAAATATGAATGTCATGTGTTTGTTTGGTGGGGTGCTATCCTCAGATAATAGCATGGTTTGCTTTCGCCATAAAACCTTTTTGAAATCTGACACGTTGGCTGGATTAACAACAAGTGTAGCTTTAATTTGGTGTATTGCATGTGTGATTTCATGGAAGTTTAATATTTATAGTAATTTAATTTGAATTTGGCGCTCTGCCATTTCACCGGATGTTGTCGAGGGGTTCTGCTAGCGGAACGTCTAGCCATAACAGGTCTAAACCTGTTTTCACTTGGTCACTATGGGGCATTATGTGTAGATTGATGAGGAAACAAATTAATTCAATCCATTTTAGAATAAGGCTGTAACGTAACGTGGAAAAGGGAAGGGGTCTGAATACTTTCCGAAGGCACTGTAGGCTATGCTACATCCTATCCTATGAAAATCAGGGCAAGCACACAAACCCAAGAGTGGCCGGTGTGCTTATGAAACACTAATGTTAACCCTACCTTACATGTTCTCCTATGAGAGCCATCCTCCAGGCCAGTGTCCTCATATAACACCAGTGGGGTTTAAAGCCATCCATGAGGTCATATGGCTGAGGTTACATAAGGAACAGTAGATCAGTACACGGCCGACAGCATCCCAAATGGCACTATATTCCCTATGTAGTGCCCTATCAGCCCTGGTTAAAAGTAGTGCACTATATAGGGAATAGGGTAACATATGGGAAGCAGTCATCTCTATGGATCACTGATTTCACAGTGTAATTTCACTACTTGGTAGAAGCCTTAGATTCCCTCTAATTACAGTCGGGTCAGATTGTGTCAGACACTGTACATCTAATGTCTCTCACTCTGAAGGTGGATGTGGAGGATAAAGACGTTGGTGAGGGAGAAGGAACAGGGACCGTGTCTGTTACAGTGAACCTGCAGTCATGTTGATATTGACCAGTGAGGTTATGTTTCTTGGTGATGGTTGTAGGCTGTTCACAGAGAGGACTTAGTGCACACATACATAGTATACATACACACTTCAATCCTTCTTCATTTCAAGTGCCATCCTGATTTAGTGGTGAACTTAAGCCTCTTAACTACTACATATTTCTCTGTGGTTTTGCTATCCATTATATAACACACACACACACCACAGGGCCAGGTGAGAGAGAACGACGACACTTGGTATTAGATTCAGCATGCAGCATTGGGGTTCTGCAGCATTAGAATCTCCCTACCTACTGCCAGTCAGTTTATGGCTGGTCATTTGCTGTGCAGGCATCTTGGCCCAGTGTGACCTGTAGTGGAGGGCACTGCTTTATTACACCCATCTATGCATTCAGATTCCCTTCCAGGTGTAGGCTTGGGCGGTAATGCACACACAAGGGAATGGGAAAGCGCTCACGCACGCACGCACACACACACACACACACACACACACACACACACACACACACACACACACAGAGTGAGAGGAACGAAGACAAATACTCTAGCACTCTCCAGCAAACAGACACACAGAGAGAGAGAGAGGAATGAAGACACATACATTAGCACTCTGGCAAGCATAGATGCACCCCCCCCCCACACACACAGGTAAACAAACAGGCAAAGTGTTCCTTTTTTCAGCTTGAAAGAACATCATTCCAACCCAACCGATGTGTAAAAAACATAAAACAGCCTACATCTCCCTCTGTCTGTTTGCACACACTGCAGAGAAATCTAAAGATAAACCCTGTGAGTGTCCAGTGAACCGACGCCTACGGTTGGTTTCCTGCAACATGCATCTCTGCAAATCCAAATCAGGCTAGAAGAAATACCAGGAGACGTAGGTACTACTACTATACTACGTAGGTACTACTACTATACTACGTAGGTACTACTACTATACTACGTAGGTACTACTACTATACTACATACTACGTAGGTACTACTACTATACTACGTAGGTAGTAAGGAGAATCCCAGTTCCCAATTCCACGTTGGTTTGAAGAAAAAAAAGACAAATCTATGAATTTGCAGTCTCAGTGTAAGAGGCTAATGGGTCTCCAGTGTGACAGGCCTCGCTTTGTGTATTTGCTAGTGAGCAAAAACACTGATCCACATAAAGTGAAGACTGTTCCAGATCTCTTTTCTCCTCCTTCCCTCTCTTTTCTCTCACTCTGTTCTGTAATTTGTTTATGCGCCATTATGGCTGCAGCTGTTGGTAAATCATATGTAATTACATTGTAAATGCCCCGCGTGGAACGGAGAAAGCAATTAGGCTTTAGAGAAGAGAAAATGATTTTAGTTGGGGTTGATTAAAATGGCATTTGGCTGTGGTGTGGCGAATGAGGCGTACTAGCGGAAAGACAACAAAAAGCAATGAAAACACTGGATCATGTTGTCCTCTGCACTCGACCGAAGGCCACGCGGAATCCTATCTGACCAAATCATTACCATCAACAACGGAGATCATCCCATCCAGAATGAAACAGAAGACCAGAGAACAGATTAAAGAATCACTGCTAAATGGTTACTAAAAAGCTGGGATAATTCCAATTCCCTTCCCAAATGAAGAAATTAAACACAAAATCACTGTTAAGCATTTTCCAAATGATGCAGAAACTCTAATTCAGGACACCCAAAGAGAGAAAATGGGGAACAGAAAACCAAGAACAGGAGAAGCGCAGAAAGAGGCAACATTTCACCAGCTGTAATCAGCTCAATATTCAAATGTATGAGATGCACACAGCGGCATCTAGAAAGGAGCACACCCAGGGAAATGTGTAACTAACCTAAAAACAACACTTATTCTGGGAGGTCTCAGAAGACTCTCATTTCCATTTAGTACATGTTGTTCTTGGCGTCTTTATCAGATCTGCTATATAGGCACTGGTGTCTGAACTAGCTTATATTAGCAGTTGTAACGCTGCCGCTTCTGCCGTGTGCATATGGTGTGTGTGAATGTGTGTGTGCACGGGCAGTCTGAATGATGACACCGGGCTGAGGCACACAGTGCTAACTCTACCTTCTGCCGTGTGCATATGGTGTGTGTGAATGTGTGTGTGCACGGGCAGTCTGAATGATGACACCGGGCTGAGGCACACAGTGCTAACTCTACCTGCTAGTTTGGCCTGTTAAACATGCATGAGGTTTGGACAGGCTTCATCCTCTGGGGGACGGCGGCCTGTGTTAAAGAACTTCCAGGTGGGAACGGGAACAACACTGCTGATTACACACACACACACACACACACACACACACACACACACACACACACACACGAGAGCTGAATGATAACAGACAACCTACCTCAACACAGACAGAGGAGGTACTGGAGATGCAGGGGGAGAGATAAAATGGCTTTATGGGGAGCAATTTACTCCTCTTTTGGGCACCAGTTGGGAGAAAGTGTCGGCAGCCGCTGTGCGTGGAGCGAGGCCGCCATAACAAACAAATGATGGCAGAGCCTCACTAATACCCACTCTGCCTGTGGAAGAGCGTTTCAGAGTCGCATCGCACACTCTCCCTCTCTCAATCTATCTCTCCCCCTCCTGGCAGTCGGAGAGGGGGCCCTCTCCACCAAATTACAGTTTCTGTCATTTGAAAGCCCAGAAGAGACAAAGAGGCAGCATCTGTGACTTTTCTCCTGCGCTCTACACTCCCATTGAGGCCTCGTCGAGTGAGGCTAATGTGGATTTTCACCCAATATGCCCGGGTGCGGTGCGGCATTGGGAGGGTTCACCTGTACTTGTAGTTAGGAGGAGAAGAGTGTAAGTGGGTTCGTTGCCAAGAGAAGAGCGATTCATTGCCACATAAGGTAACCAGCGTTGACTTTCTGGTTACTAGTGAAACCAGAGCACTAAGACCAAGAGCAAGACGCATTGGGTCCTGCTCCCTACAAAATACACCCCTCACAACAAACCGTGCTACAGCTGAGCAGACAGGTGATCTGACCTTCCAATCTTCAGTTCCATTCAAATTCAACAACGAATGCCTTCGCGGTAAAGCTCATCCGAGGACCTCTAAATATTGCATCATCCGGCGCGGTGGTGGGGAGTTAACTTGCAGTGTCTGCTTTTCTCCCTGCTTGAGTTTGTTGTGGCTTTCTACAGCCGTGGCCTCTGCAGTTTGTGTGGAGTGTCACCACAGCTGTTAACAGACCAGCTGAAGAGAAACAATACGTAGTTCAGCACGACTGAAGAATATAGATCCGGTGAAACAAGGACGGCCGAGAGATGTGAGGATAAAATCATGACCATGACAAACTACTGCCCCCTCTAGCATGACCGTGTCCTCAAAAGACAGAGACCAGCGGTAGGCGGGGGGGAAACAAAGAGCCACCCTCTACAGAGGATCACATGGGAACAGGGACTTGCTTATGTGCACCGAGCTTTATCCAGACATCTTCCGTCCACATTAAGCAGGGTAGTGTTCATTTGAGCACACAATGGAAAACATTTTGCAACTGAACACAAAAAATATGCATTTCGCATTGGCCAGGAAGACCCTCCCTCTTTCAATCTGTTTTTTCCCCCATTTGGTGCCCAATGAACACAGTCCAGGAGTGGAGAGCTGTTTCTAAGATGGTCCTAGTTCGCTGCTTCACGATAAGGCCTGGTTAGAGCCCCCTGCATTCCCTATCGGACAGATCGATAGAGAATGTCCTCTTATTGATATCAATACTGGCAAATGCGAACAACAGATTTTTACCTTGTCAGCTCATGGATTCAATCTTGCAACCTTACGGTTAACTAGTCCAACGCTCTAACCACCTGCCTCACGAGGAGCCCGCCTGTTACGCGAATGCAGTAAGAAGCCAAGGTAAGCTGCTAGCTAGCATTAAACTTATCTTATAAAAAAAAATCAATCATAATTCGACACCATTCTGTATACTTCTGGCCCTTCTTTGGAAACTGTGTTAACTAACCTCCAGACGAGCTTCTATGCCATACAACTCTCCGTCTGTGGCCTCCAACTGCTCTTAAACGCAAAAAAAGCTAAATGCATGCTATTCAACCGATCATTGCCCGCACCTGCCCGCCCATCCAGCATCACTACTCTGGACGGTTCTGACTTAGTAAACATGGACAACTACAAATACCTAGGTGTCTGGCTAGACTGTAAACTCTTCTTCCAGACTCACATTAAGCATCTCCAATCAAAAATTACATCTAGAATCGGCTTCCTATTTCGCAACAAAGCATCCTTCACTCATGCTGCCAAACATACCCTCGTAAAACTGACCATCCTACCGATCCTAGACTTTGGCGATGTCATCTATAAAATAGCCTCCCAACACTCTACACAGCAAACTGGATGTAGTCGATCACAGTGCCATCCGTTTTGTCACCAAAGCCCCATATACTACCCACCACTGCGACCTGTACGCTCTCGTTGGCTGGCCCTCGCTCCAAACTCAACGCTAAACCCACTGGCTTCAGGTTATCTACAAGTCTCTGCTAGGTAAAGCCCCGCCCTATCTCAGCTCACTGGTCACCATAGCAGCACCCACTCGTAACACACGCTCCAGCAGGTATATCTCACTGGTCACCCCCAAAGCCAATTCCTCCTTTGGTTGCCTTTCCTTCCAGTTCTCTGCTACCACTGACTGGAACGAACTGCAAAAATCACTGAAGCTGGAGATTCCCATCTCCCTCACTAGCTTTAAGAACCAGCTGTCAGAGTAGCTCACAGATCACTGCACCTGTTCATAGCCCATCTGTATACAGCCCATCCATCTACCTCATTCCCATACTGTATTTATTTATTTTGCTCCTTTGCACCCCAGTATCTCTACTTGCACATCCATCTTTTGCACATCTACCATTCCAGTGTTTAATTGCCATATTGTAATTACTTCGCCACCATAGCCTATTTATTGCCTTAACTCCCTTATTTGACCTTATTTGCACTCACTGTATATAGACTTTTGTTTTCTTTTTTTCTACTGTATTAAAGACTGTATGTTTGTTTATTCCATGTGTAACTCTGTGTTGTTGTATGTGTTGAACTGCTTGGCTTTATCTTGGCCAGGTCGCAGTTGTAAATGAAAACTTGTTCTCAACTAGCCTACCTGGTTAAATAAAGGTAAAATAAAAAAATAATCACTAGTTATAACTACACATGGTTGATGATATTATTAGTTTATCTAGCATGTCCTGCGTTGCATATAATCGATGCGGTGTGCATTCACGAAAAAGGACTGTCGTTGCTCCAACGTGTACCTAACCATAAACATCAATGCCCTTCTTTAAATCAATACACAGAAGTATATATTTTTAAACCTGCATATTTAGCTAAAAGAAATCCAGGTTAGCAGGCAATATTAACCAGGTGAAATTGTGTCACTTCTCTTGAATTTATTGCACGCAGAATCAGGGCATATGCAACAGTTTGGGCCGCCTGGCTCATTGCGAACTAATTTGCCAGAATTTTACGTAATTATGACATAACATTGAATGTTGTACAATGTAACAGCAATATTTAGACTTATGGATGCCATCCATTAGATAAAATACGGAACGGTTCCGTATTTCATTGAAAGAATAAACATTTTGTTTTTGAAATTATAGTTTCCGGATTCTACCATATTAATGACCTAAGGCTCGTAAGCATTCATTCAAACAGCACTTTCGTGCGTTTTGCCAGCAGCTCTTTGCAATGCTTCAAGCATTGCGCTGTTTATGACTTCAAGCCTATCAACTCCCGAGATTAGGCTGGTATAACCGATGTGAAATGGCTAGCTAGTTAGCGGGGTGTGAGCTAATAGCGTTTCAAACGTCACTCGCTCTGAGACTTGGAGTTGTTCCCCTTGCTCTGCATGTGGGTAACGCTGCTTCGAGGGTGGCTGTTGTCGATGTGTTCCTGGTTCAAGGCCAGGTAGCGGTGAGGAGAGGGACGGAAGCTATACTGTTACACTGGCAATACTAAAGTGCCTATAAGAACATCCAATAGTCAAAGGTTAATGAAATACAAATGGTATAGAGGGAAATAGTCCTATAATTCCAATAATAACTACAACCTAACTTCTTACCTGGGAATATTGAAGACTCATGTTAAAAGGAACCACCAGCTTTCATATGTTCTCATGTTCTGAGCAAGGAACTTAAACGTCAGCTTTCTTACATGGCACATATTGCACTTTTACTTTCTTCTCCAACACTTTGTTTTTGCATTATTTAAACCAAATTGAACATATTTCATTATTTATTTGAGACTAAATTGATTTTATTGATGTATTATATTAAGTTAAAATAAGTGTTCATTCAGTATTGTTGTAATTGTCATTATTACAAATACATGTATTTATTTAATTTAATACATTTTTTGGTCCTCCAATAATCGGTATCGGGTATTGAAAAATCATAGTCGGTCGACCTCTAGTTGGGACCTTTAAAAACCCCTAGGTTTTCACTGAATGAGGGGAACATTTGTGAAAGAGAGCGAGACAGCTAGAGAGAGGTGAGAGTGAGACATAAGGAGAGAGAATGAGAAAAACTAAAAACACGGAGACCGAACCACAGAGCATAAGGAACAAGAGGGAGAAAGATAGACTTAGCAACAGAACAAGAGAGAGATTGAATAACAGCATGATAGTCGGAAGGAGTATGACTGAGTGGTGTTCCAGCATCATTAGGTGGAGAACAGCTGCTGGGTGTAAAGGTAGAATGTGAATCATGTGGACAGAGTGGCACCTGGTCGGGGGAACCACCACTCATTGGAAGGCTGTACCACTGTCAGCTCTTAACTCTGGTCTGGACTGGACTAGGCTGTACCACTGTCAGCTCTTAACTCTGGTCTGGACTGGACTAGGCTGTACCGCTGCCAGCTCTTAGCTCCTAACTCTGGTCTGGACTGGACTAGGCTGTACCGCTGCCAGCTCTTAGCTCCTAACTCTGGTCTGGTCTGGACTAGGCTGTACCGCTGCCAGGTCTTAGCTCCTAACTCTGGTCTGGTCTGGACTAGGCTGTACCGCTGCCAGCTCTTAGCTCCTAACTCTGGTCTGGTCTGGACTAGGCTGTACCGCTGCCAGCTCTTAGCTCCTAACTCTGGTCTGGTCTGGACTAGGCTGTACCACTGTCAGCTCTTAGCTCCTAACTCTGGTCTGGACTGGACTAGGCTGTACCACTGTCAGCTCTTAGCTCTTAACTCTGGTCTGGACTGGACTAGGCTGTACCACTGTCAGCTCTTAGCTCTTAACTCTGGTCTGGACTGGACTAGGCTGTACCACTGTCAGCTCTTAGCTCCTAACTCTGGTCTGGACTGGACTAGGCTGTACCACTGTCAGCTCTTAGCTCTTAACTCTGGTCTGGTCTGGACTGGACTAGGCTGTACCACTGTCAGCTCTTAGCTCTTAACTCTGGTCTGGTCTGGACTGGACTAGGCTGTACCACTGTCAGCTCTTAGCTCTTAACTCTGGTCTGGTCTGGACTAGGCTGTACCACTGTCAGCTCTTAGCTCTTAACTCTGGTCTGGACTGGACTAGGCTGTACCGCTGTCAGCTCTTAGCTCCTAACTCTGGTCTGGACTGGACTAGGCTGTACCACTGTCAGCTCTTAGCTCCTAACTCTGGTCTGGACTGGACTAGGCTGTACCACTGTCAGCTCTTAGCTCCTAACTCTGGTCTGGACTGGACTAGGCTGTACCACTGTCAGCTCTTAGCTCCTAACTCTGGTCTGGACTGGACTAGGCTGTACCACTGTCAGCTCTTAGCTCCTAACTCTGGTCTGGACTGGACTAGGCTGTACCACTGTCAGCTCTTAGCTCCTAACTCTGGTCTGGACTGGACTAGGCTGTACCACTGTCAGCTCTTAGCTCCTAACTCTGGTCTGGACTGGACTAGGCTGTACCACTGTCAGCTCTTAGCTCCTAACTCTGGTCTGGTCTGGACTAGGCTGTACCACTGTCAGCTCTTAGCTCCTAACTCTGGTCTGGACTGGACTAGGCTGTACCACTGTCAGCTCTTAGCTCCTAACTCTGGTCTGGTCTGGTTTGGACTAGGCTGTACCACTGTCAGCTCTTAGCTCCTAACTCTGGTCTGGTCTGGACTAGGCTAGCTCCTAACTCTGGTCTGGTCAGGCTGTACCACTGTCAGCTCTTAGCTCCTAACTCTGGTCTGGTCTGGACTAGGCTGTACCACTGTCAGCTCTTAGCTCCTAACTCTGGTCTGGTCTGGACTAGGCTGTACCACTGTCAGCTCTTAGCTCCTAACTCTGGTCTGGTCTGGACTAGGCTGTACCACTGTCAGCTCTTAGCTCCTAACTCTGGTCTGGTCTGGACTAGGCTGTACCACTGTCAGCTCTTAGCTCCTAACTCTGGTCTGGTCTGGACTAGGCTGTACCACTGTCAGCTCTTAGCTCCTAACTCTGGTCTGGTCTGGACTAGGCTGTACCACTGTCAGCTCTTAGCTCCTAACTCTGGTCTGGTCTGGATTAGGCTGTACCACTGTCAGCTCTTAGCTCCTAACTCTGGTCTGGTCTGGACTAGGCTGTACCACTGTCAGCTCTTAGCTCCTAACTCTGGTCTGGTCTGGACTAGGCTGTACCACTGTCAGCTCTTAGCTCCTAACTCTGGTCTGGTCTGGACTAGGCTGTACCACTGTCAGCTCTTAGCTCCTAACTCTGGTCTGGTCTGGACTAGGCTGTACCACTGCCAGCTCTTAGCTCCTAACTCTGGTCTGGTCCAGGCTGTACCGCTGCCAGCTCTTAGCTCCTAACTCTGGTCTGGTCTGGACTAGGCTGTACCGCTGTCAGCTCTTAGCTCCTAAATCTGGTCTGGTCTGGACTAGCCTGTAGCGCTGCCAGCTCTTAGCTCCTAACTCTGGTCTGGTCTGGTCTAGCCTGTAGCGCTGCCAGCTCTTAGCTCCTAACTCTGGTCTGGTCTGGTCTAGCCTGTAGCGCTGCCAGCTCTAGCTCCTAACTCTGGTCTGGTCTGGTCTAGCCTGTAGCGCTGCCAGCTCTTAGCTCCTAACTCTGGTCTGGTCTGGACTAGGCTGTACCACTGTCAGCGGGGGAGAGAGAGGAGAGAGGGACGGGGAGAGAGAGAGAGGAGAGAGGGACGGGGAGAGAGAGAGAGAGGAGAGAGGGACGGGGAGAGAGAGAGAGAGGAGAGAGGGACGGGGAGAGAGAGAGAGAGGAGAGAGGGACGGGGAGAGAGAGAGAGAGGAGAGAGGGACGGGGAGAGAGAGAGGAGAGAGGGACGGGGAGAGAGAGAGGAGAGAGGGACGGGGAGAGAGAGAGGAGAGAGGGACGGGGAGAGAGAGAGGAGAGAGGGACGGGGAGAGAGAGAGGAGAGAGGGACGGGGAGAGAGAGAGGAGAGAGGGACGGGAGAGAGAGAGAGGAGAGAGGGACGGGAGAGAGAGAGGAGAGAGGGACGGGGGAGAGAGAGAGAGGAGAGAGGGACGGGGAGAGAGAGAGGAGAGAGGGAGAGAGAGAGAGGAGAGAGGGACGGGGAGAGAGAGGAGAGAGGGACGGGGAGAGAGAGAGGAGAGAGGGACGGGGGAGAGAGAGAGAGAGGGACGGGGAGAGAGAGAGGAGAGAGGGACGGGGGAGAGAGAGGAGAGAGGGACGGGGGAGAGAGGAGAGAGGGACGAGGGAGGGAGAGAGGGACGGGGAGAGAGAGAGAGGGACGGGGGAGAGAGAGGAGAGAGGGGGGGAGAGGAGAGAGAGAGAGGAGAGAGGGACGGGGGAGAGGAGAGAGAGGACGGGGAGAGAGAGAGAGAGGAGAGAGGGACGGAGAGAGAGAGGAGAGGGGAGAGGGAGGAGGAGGGAGAGAGAGAGGAGAGAGGGACGGGGGAGAGAGAGGAGAGAGGGACGGGGAGAGAGAGGAGAGGGACGGGGAGAGAGAGGAGAGAGGGACGGGGAGAGAGAGAGAGAGGGACGGGGAGAGAGAGGAGAGAGGGACGGGGAGAGAGAGGAGAGAGGGACGGGGAGAGAGAGGAGAGAGGGACGGGGGGAGAGAGAGGAGAGAGGGACGGGGAGAGAGAGGAGAGAGGGACGGGGAGAGAGAGAGGAGAGAGGGACGGGGAGAGAGAGGAGAGAGGGACGGGGAGAGAGAGGAGAGAGGGACGGGGAGAGAGAGGAGAGAGGGACGGGAGAGAGAGAGGAGAGAGGGACGGGGAGAGAGAGAGAGGGACGGGGAGAGAGAGGAGAGAGGGACGGGGAGAGAGAGGAGAGAGGGACGGGGAGAGAGAGGAGAGAGGGACGGGAGAGAGAGAGGAGAGGGACGGGGAGGAGAGAGAGAGGAGAGAGGGAGAGGGACGGGGAGAGAGAGAGGAGAGAGGGACGGGGAGAGAGAGAGAGGAGAGAGGGACGGGAGAGAGAGAGGAGAGAGGGACGGGGAGAGAGAGGAGAGAGGGACGGGGGAGAGAGAGGAGAGAGGGAGGGACGGGGAGAGAGAGAGAGGAGAGAGGGACGGGGAGAGAGAGGAGAGAGGGACGGACGGGGAGAGAGAGAGAGAGGAGAGGGACGGAGAGAGAGGAGAGAGGGAGAGAGGGGAGGGAGAGAGAGAGGAGAGAGGGACGGGGAGAGAGAGAGAGGGACGGGGAGAGAGAGAGAGGGACGGGGAGAGAGAGAGAGAGGGACGGGGAGAGAGAGGAGAGAGGGACGGAGAGAGAGAGGAGAGAGGGACGGGGAGAGAGAGGAGAGAGGGACGGGGAGAGAGAGGAGGGACGGGGGAGAGAGGAGAGAGGGAGAGGAGAGAGGGACGGGGAGAGAGAGACGGGGAGAGAGAGAGGGAGGGACGGAGAGAGAGAGGAGAGAGGGACGGGGAGAGAGAGAGGAGAGAGGGACGGGGAGAGAGAGAGTGGGACGGGAGAGAGAGGGACGGGGAGAGAGAGAGAGAGAGGAGAGAGGGACGGGAGAGAGAGAGAGGAGAGAGGGACGGGGGGAGAGAGAGAGGAGAGAGGGACGGGGGGAGAGAGAGAGGAGAGAGGGACGGGGAGAGAGAGAGGGACGGGGAGAGAGAGAGGGAGGGACGGGGGAGAGAGAGGAGAGAGGGACGGGGAGAGAGAGGAGAGGGACGGGGGAGAGAGAGGAGAGAGGGACGGGGAGAGAGAGGAGAGAGGGACGGGGAGAGAGAGGAGAGAGGGACGGGGAGAGAGAGGAGAGAGGGACGGGGAGAGGGGAGAGAGAGGAGAGAGGGACGGGGGGAGAGAGAGGGACGGGGAGAGAGAGGAGAGAGGGACGGGGAGAGAGAGGAGAGAGGGACGGGGAGAGAGAGGAGAGAGGGACGGGGAGAGAGAGGAGAGAGGGACGGGGAGAGAGAGGAGAGAGGGACGGGGAGAGAGAGGAGAGAGGGACGGGGAGAGAGAGGAGAGAGGGACGGGGAGAGAGAGGAGAGAGGGACGGGGAGAGAGAGGAGAGAGGGACGGGGAGAGAGAGGAGAGAGGGACGGGGAGAGAGAGGAGAGAGGGACGGGAGAGAGAGGAGAGAGGGACGGGGAGGAGAGAGGGACGGGGAGAGAGGAGAGAGGGACGGGAGAGAGAGAGGAGAGGGACGGGGAGAGAGAGGAGAGAGGGACGGGGAGAGAGAGGAGAGAGGGACGGGGAGAGAGAGGAGAGAGGGACGGGGAGAGAGAGGAGAGCGGGACGGGGAGAGAGAGGAGAGCGGGAGAGAGATGAGAAATTGAATGATATCTGTAGCATTTCCCCAGACAGGAAAATTCCTTTCCCAACAAATTCTACCACACGTTTACACACACACACACGCACACACACTTTCGGTAATTAAATCTGACTAATAAAAAAAATTCTCACAAGCAAAACTGTCGCAACCGACCCCCCTGAGAATAATGGAAATGGTAAAGATATTACTGTGCACTTTGCTTCACTGTTTAGGGACCATTAAGAGACATCAGGGTGCTTAAGAGAAGATGAAAACACAGCCTACTATCTTCTCTTGGTACGTGAGACACAGTGACCACAGGCAGAGTATGAACAGAACCGAGCACAATGGGAACTAAAGACAACTAGGAGTTTTATTTACACTTTATAACAGTGTGTCTTCAACCCCTTTGAAAAAAGAGGAGGGTGAAACACGCCGGATTGATTCCCTTTGGATTTACTCCGATGTCCCGAACGGCTCGCCCAGCGCCTCAAGGTCGGTCAAGGAGTCTTCGCCCCAGCTGCCTATTTTTATCCAGACAGTAAATGGAGTGATGACGACAGCTGCCAAAAAAATAAACTTGTCTGACCTCTCACCTCTGATCTTAAAACACTTAAGCGTGAGAGAGACAGGGAGGGAGAGAGAGGAGCAGGTAAGGTGGGGAGAGATAAGGTCAAAACTCTCTCTCAGGTAGATTGCTGTCTGTTGTGGTCGACCTGTTTGCCTCGTACAGAATTCTGCTACAGTATGGAAAGAATCGAGCGGGTGATGAATTCACAGCATCCTATATGTGTCAGAATCTATTTCCATAATAGCGTACGGCATGGCATTGGGGGCTGCACATTTAGGGAGATCCCTGCTTTCTGAGAAAGGTGGGAATACAGACTGGTTCGAGGGAAACCTGGCAAAACCCCTCTATTTCAGAAACAGCCCCTGGAGCCACAGGGCCTACTGCTTGACGCCAATTTGTCGGTGCCGTGCGCCTTAGGACCAACTTAACCACAGCACAGAAAGCTATGTCATTACCAAAAAACAATCTTCATAGTATTTCTAAAATCACCCCCCTCCCCCTACATTATACATTCTGCCGTCTCTGAAAAAACATGTCATGAAATTGCAAAGCACTCGGCTTGTAAGAATTACTGGGCCTGGGCTTTGAAGTGGTCTTCAAGGGAATGTGGGCCTTAATGTGGGGTGAGAGGAGGAGAGGAGGAGAGGAGAGGAGAGGAGAGGAGAGGAGAGGAGAGGAGAGAGAGGAGAGGAGAGGAGAGGAGAGGAGAGGAGAAAGAGGAGAAAAGAGGAGAAAAGAGGAGAAAAGAGGAGAAAAGAGGAGAAAAGAGGAGAAAAGAGGAGAAAAGAGGATAAGAGAAGGAGACCGCGAGAGAGAGCGAGAGAGAGAAGAAAAGAAGATAAGAGAAGGAGAGAGAGAGAGAGAGAAGAAAAGAGGATAAGACAAGGAGAGAGAGAGAGAGAGAAGAAAAGAGGATAAGAAGGAGAGAGAGAGGGTTGGAGGGAGAGAGTGAGGGAGAGGGTCACAGGGGGTGATTCTGGTCATATTTGCTTGCCTGCTGAAAATAACAATCCTGTTTTTCCTAACGAGCACATAACTCGCTCGGTGGGAAACATCGGCCAATTAAAAACTAAAAAAAGGCCCCACATTGCTGGTTCATCTGAAATCATTAAAAAAAAGAAGAAAAAAAGATGACTAAAACTGTACTTGAACGCAGACTGCAGTACTACCAGCCGAGCTGCAGCTTTAGCTACGTTTCCTAAACCAAACGTGTGTCTCTATCCTGTTCTGGTTCTTCACATGTGCTTTCCAGGCTTCCCACTGTTATCAAGCTAATCAACCCTGTCTGTGCCAGTGTGTTTCCTGTCAATCACACTAGTCGTCACGGTGATCACATAGGTTACATGGCACATCATCAGCGCTCTACACAACTTCCTCCGGGGACGTGGGGGATATATGCAGCTACATGGAGGGGGATCAGCAGGAGGAGATCTGTTCTGATCATGCTCCAACACCTGAACATCTCCTGGGTGGGTGGTGTGTACGTACGTGGTATTAGTGAGGGGTTATGTCGGGTGCCAAAGGCTGCCAAGCTCCAACGTGATAGGATTGTCACGCTCACGGAGACGCAGGGTTCAGATTGGCTCTAAATGAATGCAAATTAATTCATTATCGCAATAAGACAAATTAAGTAATGACGAAAGTCAATTTCATGGCCTCTGCCAAAGTCAAGTGGCACTGGAAAGAGGAATGGGGGATACCTAGTCAGAATGCCTTCAACTGAAATGAGTCTTCAGCATTGACCCCAACCCCTCTGAATCAGAGCGGTGCCTTAATGGACATCCACGTCTTCTGCACCTGGGGAACAGTGGGTTAACTGCCTTGTTCAGGGGAACAGTGGGTTAACTGCCTTGTTCAGGGGAACAGTGGGTGAACGGCCTTGTTCAGGGGAACAGTGGGTGAACGGCCTTGTTCAGGGGAACAGTGGGTGAACGGCCTTGTTCAGGGGAACAGTGGGTGAACGGCCTTGTTCAGGGGAACAGTGGGTTAACTGCCTTGTTCAGGGGAACAGTGGGTTAACTGCCTTGTTCAGGGGAACAGTGGGTTAACTGCCTTGTTCAGGGGAACAGTGGGTTAACTGCCTTGTTCAGGGGAACAGTGGGTTAACTGCCTTGTTCAGGGAACAGTGGGTTAACTGCCTTGTTCAGGGGAACAGTGGGTGAACGGCCTTGTTCAGGGAACAGTGGGTTAACTGCCTTGTTCAGGGGAACAGTGGGTGAACGGCCTTGTTCAGGGAACAGTGGGTTAACGGCCTTGTTCAGGGGAACAGTGGGTGAACGGCCTTGTTCAGGGAACAGTGGGTGAACTGCCTTGTTCAGGGAACAGTGGGTGAACGGCCTTGTTCAGGGGAACAGTGGGTTAACTGCCTTGTTCAGGGGAACAGTGGGTTAACTGCCTTGTTCAGGGAACAGTGGGTTAACTGCCTTGTTCAGGGGAACAGTGGGTTAACTGCCTTGTTCAGGGAACAGTGGGTTAACTGCCTTGTTCAGGGAACAGTGGGTGAACGGCCTTGTTCAGGGGAACAGTGGGTGAACGGCCTTGTTCAGGGGAACAGTGGGTGAACGGCCTTGTTCAGGGGAACAGTGGGTTAACTGCCTTGTTCAGGGGAACAGTGGGTGAACGGCCTTGTTCAGGGGAACAGTGGGTGAGCGGCCTTGTTCAGGGGAACAGTGGGTGAACGGCCTTGTTCAGGGGAACAGTGGATTAACTGCCTTGTTCAGGGGAACAGTGGATTAACTGCCTTGTTCAGGGGAACAGTGGATTAACTGCCTTGTTCAGGGGAACAGTGGGTTAACTGCCTTGTTCAGGGGAACAGTGGGTTAACTGCCTTGTTCAGGGGAACAGTGGGTTAACTGCCTTGTTCAGGGGAACAGTGGGTTAACTGCCTTGTTCAGGGGAACAGTGGGTTAACTGCCTTGTTCAGGGGAACAGTGGGTTAACTGCCTTGTTCAGGGGCAGAACGACAGATCTTTACCTTCTCAGCTTGGGATTTGATCCAGCAACCTTTCGGTTACTGGCCCAAAGCTCTAACCACGAGGCTACCTGCCGCCCCATGAGATCCCCACCCACCTCCACCTCGTTATGGAACACACACTAGTGAATGTGTGATTGAGTGAATGACCAAGAGAGAAAGAGAGTGATTGAACCAATTAAAGCAGTGTCTTGGTGTGATGATGCAACACGCTCATTAACCCCTGCTCTGTCCAACCAACTCCTCGTTCCCACGAGGCATGGGACCATGCACACAGTCACATGACAGCCTCCCGTCCTATTCAAGGAGCCAAAAGGGGATAGGCGCTGGAGCCAGCCTTTGGCAGACTCCTCTACGGCTGTAGTGTGTAGTCATCCATGAAGTCAGCCTCAAACTAGTCCCGTCTCTCGCACACACACACGAAAACACAAACCAAAACAACCCAGTCAAAATATCAGACAACACACCCCCCCCCACACACACCTGTCTCCACGTCCTGGGTGTAGAAGTGCATGGTGTCCGTGATCTCAGTGACATATACAGCTCTGTAGTTGGCTGTGCGCTCTTTCTCCTCCATCACGTGCACCACCTCCTCTACCTTCTTCTCCTCATAGTTGGCCCAGATCTGAGGGGGGGAGGAAGGTCACATGATTAGGGTGAAGCATGACAGAACACTCCCTGTTCTTATGTGTAATATAATGATATCATTAATATGAGGTCTTTCTCGTTAAATTGGGGATCTACTTGTAGGACAAATGAAATAATATACAGTCCCCATGTCTGACTGAAGACCACAGCAAAAAGGACATTTCTCATGTCTAAACCTCCAGCTAAACATGCCAGTTCCTTATTATACGGCACATGATCAAACATCTAACATACTCAAAACAAACCCAAACCAGACATCAAACTACTACTTTAATCACTGCCAACTCCAACAGAACACTTCATTTACACTCCTAAATGACCCCCATTACTTGATTCAGGGCCTGTTTTGATGACAAAGGGAAATACGGTCTAGAACAAACAACCCCTAGACCGGAGAAACATGGGTCTGTTATCTAACAGCAACACCAATCCCCTGTGGGACAACCTCTCTCCCTCTCTTCACCATCCTCTAGAGTGTTTTTGGTGTGGAAACCAGGTCAGCTCCTCTCCAAGGTTGGCCCTCTGAATCAACTATATTAATTTGGGGACAGGTCGAAACACATGAAACATTCACAGCCATTTAGCTAGCTAGCTTGCTGTTGCTAGCTAATTTGTCCTGGGATATAAACATTGGGTTGTTATTCTGAATTAAATGCATAAGGTCTTTTTTTTCTGGGTCTTTGTAGAATTTTGACCCATTTTAAGTCACATGTTCTCTACTCCGACATGTAATCCACTGATAAAAGAGGAAACCTAGTTAGTTTCCAGTAATCTCTCTTCCTTCAGGCTTCTTCTTCTTCTGACTTTATATGGCAGTTGGCAACCAACTTTACAGTACATTACCACCACCAACTGGATTGGAGTGTGGACCTCAGTTCATCTTTCAATCACCCACGTGGGTATAGGCTCCTAAAAACCAATGAAGAGATGGGAGAGACTTGTAGCACGTCAATCGTTAAAAATATAACCAAGTTCTATTTTAGCGCCTGGCTACGCAAACGCTCATTGATGCGAGCGATCAGTTTTGAGGAAATGACTGAATAACATGTATGTGTAGATTTATTTTGCAATGCTGGCGCATGAAATGCGATGCACGGTGTGGTCAGCATGTTAGCATGGTAGGCTAATTACACCCAGCATTTTATAGGCCTTTTTCGGCATGCTAGCACTAACCAATTACATCTGACGTGTGCAGGGCAAGACATTTACAGGCCCATTTCACTACTGCAATGAGTCGTGCTAGTGAATCGGCTTACTGCCTGCTACCTTGAATCATTGGGAACAAATATTTATTATACAACAAGTGACACAGTGCGCCAGCCGAGCGAGCCTTGGCGGGTGCCCTGTCCACCTGGAGACAAAAGACTGGGTCAAACCACCCAATTACATTCAATTGCTTCTTCATGGTGCCAAACAAAGGGAAGGGACATTTTTTTTTGAATAATTTTGTGGATACGACTGACCAGGAGTTAATTAAGACCCAAACATGGCCACACTTCACAAACTTCCACTGGTCTTTTCCCCTCATTTTCTCCATCCCTCCCTTAGATATTAAAGGAGTCAATACCCACAATGCAGTGGGGCTTCAGCAGAGGGTAATGACATGTCTGGGCTTTTAATCAAACCTGCAGGACCAATCCGAGTGACACAGATTAGCGTGTCACTGTTCATGACCGTGACAACTGACACCGTGGTGGCGTCTCTGTGGGGGTTTGGGAGTCGTTCATGACGATTCAGGCCAAGTGACCTCTGACACAATGGGCCACGTCACGCCGCCGCGGCAAGGGAACAGGAGGAGAGAGCACTCACAGAATACCAATCACAACGCTGCTTTCACAACGACGATGCAGAAGTGGCCTTCCACATGGTGCTCTCCCCCACACACATTCTCTCCCGCTGTGCCCTAGGTGGATGACCTTCCGTGAGCAACCGACCATTCCTGTTTGTTCCACTTGAACGCAGGTATGTGACTGCTGTTGCTGCTTGGACACAGAGACGTGAGAGAGCGAGAGGAGTTAGGGTTTCCGAGCCCCGTGTCCGGCTCCAAAAAGTAGAGACAGCAAATCATCAGTCCTCTACTGCTGAAAAGGAAAACTGTTCTATAAGGACAACAGTGTTCCAAAAGGAAGACAACAACGTCTCAAAAGGAGGACAACGTTCCTAAAGGAGGACAGTGTTCCAAAAGTAGGACGATAACAAACAACAGTGTTCCAAAAGTAGGACGACAACAACAGTGTTCCAAAAGTAGGACGACAACAATTGTTCCAAAAGTAGGACGACAACAAGTGTTCCAAAAGGAGGACGACAACAAGTGTTCCAAAAGGAGGACAGTGTTCCAAAAGTAGGACGACAACAAGTGTTCCAAAAGTAGGACGACAACAAGTGTTCCAAGTGTTCCAAAAGGAGGACGACAACAAGTGTTCCAAAAGGAGGACAGTGTTCCAAAAGGAGGACGACAACAACAACAGTGTTCCAAAAGGAGGACAACAACAGTGTTCCAAAAGGAGGACAACAACAGTGTTCCAGGACAACAACAGTGTTCAAAAGGAGGACAACAAAAAGGAGGACAACAACAATGTGAGGACAACAACAAAAGGAGGACAATGTTCCAAAAGGAGGACAACAGTGTTCCAAAAGGAGGACAACAACAGTGTTCCAAAAAACGACAACAGTGTTCCAAAAGGACGACAACAACAGTGTTCCAAAAGGACGACAACAACAGTGTTCCAAAATGACGACAACAACAGTGTTCCAAAATGACGACAACAACAGTGTTCCGAAATGACGACAACAACAGTGTTCCAAAATGACAATACGTGTTCAAAAGGTTAATAAGTGTTCAAAAGAACAATACGTGTTCCAAAAGGACAATAACAGTGTTCAAAAGGACAATAACAGTGTTCCAAAAGTCCAACAACAGTGTTCCAAAAGTCCAACAACAGTGTTCCAAAAGTCCAACAACAGTGTTCCAAAAGGACAACAACAGTGTTCCAAAAGGACAACAACAGTGTTCCAAAAGGACAACAACAGTGTTCCAAAAGGACAACAACAGTGTTCCAAAAGGACAACAACAGTGTTCCAAAAGGACAACAGTGTTCCAAAAGGAAAACAACAACAGTGTTCCAAAAGGACAACAACAACAGTGTTCCAAAAGGACAATAAGTGTTCAAAAGGTTAATAACAGTGTTCAAAAGGTTGATAAGTGTTCAAAATAACAGTGTTCAAAAGGACAATAACAGTGTTCAAAAGGACAATAAGTGTTCAAAAGGACAATAACAGTGTTCAAAAGGACGACAACAACAGTGTTTCAAAAGGACGACAACAACAGTGTTTCAAAAGGACAATAAGTGTTCAAAAGGTTAATAACAGTGTTAATAACAGTGTGGCCATGCTGCTGCTCCAGTTTCAACTGACCTGAGCCCTAGGACCATGCCCCAGGACTACCTGACATGATGACTCCTTGCTGTCCCCAGTCCACCTGGCCATGCTGCTGCTCCAGTTTCAACTGTTCTGCCTTATTATTATTCGACCATGCTGGTAATTTATGAACATTTGAACATCTTGGCCATGTTCTGTTATAATCTCCACCCGGCACAGCCAGAAGAGGACTGGCCACCCCACATAGCCTGGTTCCTCTCTAGGTTTCTTCCTAGGTTTTGGCCTTTCTAGGGAGTTTTTCCTAGCCACCGTGCTTCTACACCTGCATTGCTTGCTGTTTGGGGTTTTAGGCTGGGTTTCTGTACAGCACTTTGAGATATCAGCTGATGTACGAAGGGCTATATAAATAAATTTGATTTGATTTGATTCAACAGGTTAATAACAGTGTTCAAAAGGACAATAAGTGTTCAAAAAGACAATAACAGTGTTCAAAAAGACAACAGTGTTCCAAATGGAGGACACCTACTGGCACCTACTACCACACCCTGTTCACCCTGTTCTAAAGCACTTAAATATTTTCTCTTGCCCAGTCACCCTCTCAATGGCACACATACACAACTCATGTCTCATGGTTGAAAATTCTTCTTTAACCTGTCTCCTCCCCTTCATCTACACTGATTAAAGTGGATTTAACAAATCAATAAGGGATCATAGCTTTCACTTGGATTCACCTGGTCAGTCTATGTCATGGAAAGAGCAGGAGTTCTTAATGTTTTGTACAGCAGGTGTGTGACACAGAATAATAGTCTGTGGCTGAGTTGAACATGATATCTAATCATAATCAGTAACCCCCACCATTCAGAGTAGGGCCCCTACAGCACACCGCTGCCATAGTGACTGATGGGTATGGCTGAGTACACTGGTATCAGCATGTTATTAACACACCCAGGTCCACATGGCATGGGGTTTAACATGGGATAATCATGCTATGCTAGTGAAGCATGAAGTCAGTAGTGACAAATGGTAAGTGATAGGCTTTGGTTCAACTAAGGGTGAAATGTGCCTTGCAGATGTCACAGCCAAACCCCTTGAGGTACTGAAGAGTAGACTGACTGTTTTACTAAAACCACAACCCGGCATTATATACAAATGTGCAAAGAAATATGCAAATGAACTAATTAATAACGAACAAAGTTAAAAACACTGCAGAGTGAAGAGAGTGTGAAGAGAGTCTGGAAGGGCTTGCAGCATTACTGGTATAGACTGGAATGGGAGGTCATTTAGAATGTCCTGGCAGACTAAGAGACATTACATTCAGAGAATTCCCTTTTTCCACACACGCACACTGCCTTGTTCACGTGTTCACACACACTCTCCGGAAACCAGGGGGATGGGGACATTGGGAACATTGATTAAAGGTGACAGCATGTCAATTCCAATAGTGTGTGTTCGGCCAGGGGGAGACCAAATCTCCATCAACACCCAGAGCACAGACACACTAGCGCACACACACACTGGTGCATATAAACACACACACTAGGGCAAACACACACACAAACACACACTAGGGCAAACACACACACACGAGAAGAGTGAGATGAGGGTAGTAGGGTGCACAAGGACACACACACACGTTGGATGAATCCACACTGCTGTCATTGTCTGTTCTACACTACACAGTGAACTATCACTCGACGTAGGACATGCCCACACACCTCCACATCAGCTTCAGTCTAAACCCTTTTCAACAACCCTGCTACTCCTTCTCTGGTGTAGGCTATACACTAGCATACTTATCTCATACTGGTTTTATCAAACTACTCTACCCAGAAGCCTTTGCCCTAAACTTCAAGTACTTCGCTTGCAGCCTGCTGAAACAAGTTTTCAAACCTATCACACAATGAAAAGTACAGCACTATTCGTTAGCAATTGAGGTAATTGACATTTTGAAAATATGCAGCTGTGGAACAGCTAGTCATATCTGTCTAGAGGTGGAGGAGAACATGAATGTAGGGAGCGTATGGAGCAGCCTCTCTCCAGTTACACCACCCACATATGTAGTTTCATTATTCAATAGTGCTCTGCAAACAATACAAATCAATACAAGTGCTTGTTATTAATAAAAGTGCCCTTTGCAGATCAATCTAAGCCTCTATTACGTTCCTAAATGAAGGGGCCTTGAGAAGTGAATGCCTCACTAAATAAATGGCTGCTCTCTTGTCATGTTTCCCTTCGAGTCTACATCTTATATGATGAGTGAACCTTGAACGTTCGTCACCAAACACTCAGAGAAAACAAACTGAGCCCAAACTATGCTTGTTTGATGGGAGACACGAGACAAAGCCCCCCCAAGAAGATTCAATAAAGTAAATATAGGCTACATGTTCACCTGAACTTCAAAACACTCAGACCTAGTTCCCAATCCCACATTCAATAACAAAGATGCATCATTCCTCCAATTCAATCGTCCAACGACAAGGTATTCACTCAGGTCAGGACATAACAAACCACTACCTCATCCCCACTAGACTTGATTGGTAAACCAATTCCAATATCAGGCTTTCCTTACAATGTTGAGCACAACGTTGTATTAATGAGTAGTGATATTAGGTTGATGGGGTTGGCGGGTCTGTGGGTGACCCCGGATTCCTCTGGCTCAGCCGTTGCCACGGTGTGTCGAGGGAACTATTCGAGGCTGGAAATGATGAACCAGCCTGGTGAATCAGAGTGCCACTCCAGCCAGCCAATCCATCCCACCACTACACCACTCAGTGGGCTCGATAGTGCAGCTGTGATGCATCCCATGTAAGAACACGGTCATACACAACCTAGGCCTGGTACGCGGTCGCCAACACAATGACAATCCACACAACGCTTTCTGTAATGGGGACGCGATCTAAGTCTACTATGCATTCATCAGCCACATAGAATATGAATTAATACAATCATTGTATTTGTATGGACAACACACTCTGGCAAGCCGTGCAACGCTTACTGTACTTGACAGTGTGCAACACCGAAACCCACACAACACACCTCGATGACCTGTGATGGAGTAGTGCATAATTTACTGATGCCGCTTTACATACATGTGTACAGCCATGTTAATGAACTGTTAGCAGGACAGAACCTGACGTCTATACACAGTGCATCCATCATGGAACAGCTGTATTAGTAATGACTAGAAGCATGTTTACAGCCATGTTAATGAACTGTTAGGAGGACAGAACCTGACGTCTATACACAGTGCATCCATCATGGAACAGCTGTATTAGTAATGACTAGAAGCATGTTTACAGCCATGTTAATGAACTGTTAGCAGGACAGAACCTGACGTCTATACACAGTGCATCCATCATGGAACAGCTGTATTAGTAATGACTAGAAGCATGTTTACAGCCATGTTAATGAACTGTTAGCAGGACAGAACATGACGTCTATACACAGTGCATCCATCATGGAACAGCTGTATTAGTAATGACTAGAAGCATGTTTACAGCCATGTTAATGAACTGTTAGGAGGACAGAACCTGACATCTATACACAGTGCATCCATCATGGAACAGCTGTATTAGTAATGACTAGAAGCATGTTTACAGCCATGTTAATGAACTGTTAGCAGGACAGAACCTGACGTCTATACACAGTGCATCCATAATGGAACAGCTGTATTAGTAATGACTAGAAGCATGTTTACAGCCATGTTAATGAACTGTTAGCAGGACAGAACATGACGTCTATACACAGTGCATCCATCATGGAACAGCTGTATTAGTAATGACTAGAAGCATGTTTACAGCCATGTTAATGAACTGTTAGCAGGACAGAACCTGACATCTATACACAGTGCATCCATCATGGAACAGCTGTATTAGTAATGACTAGAAGCATGTTTACAGCCATGTTAATGAACTGTTAGGAGGACAGAACCTGACGTCTATACACAGTGCATCCATCATGGAACAGCTGTATTAGTAATGACTAGAAGCATGTTTACAGCCATGTTAATGAACTGTTAGCAGGACAGAACATGACGTCTATACACAGTGCATCCATCATGGAACAGCTGTATTAGTAATGACTAGAAGCATGTTTACAGCCATGTTAATGAACTGTTAGCAGGACAGAACATGACGTCTATACACAGTGCATCCATCATGGAACAGCTGTATTAGTAATGACTAGAAGCATGTTTACAGCCATGTTAATGAACTGTTAGCAGGACAGAACATGACGTCTATACACAGTGCATCCATCATGGAACAGCTGTATTAGTAATGACTAGAAGCATGTTTACAGCCATGTTAATGAACTGTTAGGAGGACAGAACCTGACGTCTATACACAGTGCATCCATCATGGAACAGCTGTATTAGTAATGACTAGAAGCATGTTTACAGCCATGTTAATGAACTGTTAGCAGGACTGAACCTGACGTCTATACACAGTGCATCCATCATGGAACAGCTGTATTAGTAATGACTAGAAGCATGTTTACAGCCATGTTAATGAACTGTTAGCAGGACAGAACCTGACATCTATACACAGTGCATCCATCATGGAACAGCTGTATTAGTAATGACTAGAAGCATGTTTACAGCCATGTTAATGAACTGTTAGCAGGACAGAACCTGACGTCTATACACAGTGCATCCATCATGGAACAGCTGTATTAGTAATGACTAGAAGCATGTTTACAGCCATGTTAATGAACTGTTAGCAGGACAGAACCTGACATCTATACACAGTGCATCCATCATGGAACAGCTGTATTAGTAATGACTAGAAGCATGTTTACAGCCATGTTAATGAACTGTTAGGAGGACAGAACCTGACATCTATACACAGTGCATCCATCATGGAACAGCTGTATTAGTAATGACTAGAAGCATGTTTACAGCCATGTTAATGAACTGTTAGCAGGACTGAACCTGACATCTATACACAGTGCATCCATCATGGAACAGCTGTATTAGTAATGACTAGAAGCATGTTTACAGCCATGTTAATGAACTGTTAGCAGGACAGAACATGACGTCTATACACAGTGCATCCATCATGGAACAGCTGTATTAGTAATGACTAGAAGCATGTTTACAGCCATGTTAATGAACTGTTAGGAGGACAGAACCTGACGTCTATACACAGTGCATCCATCATGGAACAGCTGTATTAGTAATGACTAGAAGCATGTTTACAGCCATGTTAATGAACTGTTAGGAGGACAGAACCTGACGTCTATACACAGTGCATCCATCATGGAACAGCTGTATTAGTAATGACTAGAAGCATGTTTACAGCCATGTTAATGAACTGTTAGGAGGACAGAACCTGACATCTATACACAGTGCATCCATCATGGAACAGCTGTATTAGTAATGACTAGAAGCATGTTTACAGGAATTATTATCGCTGGAAATTTTTGAAAAACATGCACAATGGGGGAGGAATCTGTAAAGTGCTTGGCTGATTGGCACATGGAAGGATATGAACAAGACCAATATCTACAGTGTGTGTGTGTGTGTGTGTGTGTGTGTGTGTGTGTGTGTGTAGCCAGAATGTGCGTTTACACAATCTCAATAGCTGTTTTAATAAAACCATCGATCAAAAACAGGGAGGCATAAAATCCCTTCTCACTTGTCTTAAGGGCAAATGTTAATTTTTCAACCATCTGGGTGATGAGAGGGGTGGTGGCTGGTGGAGCTTAGAGAGAGACAGAGGGTTGACCATGACTGATTCGATGACAAAGACCGATGTTCTCGTCAGGTAACACATGTGGGAGATGTGGGTTGAACGGTGAATTATTTGACTGATTGCAATCACTTAAGGTAAAAACACAATCCTCTGATCAAGACGAGCGCAGAGCAGGCGCCTCGTAACAATTTTCTTATTTGGTGCTAATTATATTTCCTCCTGACCCAACAATGAAAGAAAACTACAGGGCTCGTCTCTGATTGGATGGGTGCCTGATCGACAGTTGTCATTGGGGACCCACACACCAGTACACTGGGGTCAACAGTAGAATGTGAGGACTGGTTATCCTGGGACATTAACCCAATCACCAAGGTTAACAGGGGGTGGTTAAGCAAGAAGGGTGGATGTTTGTGTGTGATGATTTACGGTATCTGTATGTTAGTATGCGGGCCACGTGGTTCTCACCTCACTGCTTTGAACACAACACCGTAATAAAACACACATGTAGGCTACACACGCATACGTAGTCCACACACAAACACACGGCCTTGGGAAGAAAGGGGGGGACAGGAGGGTGAGCTAGGACAGTGCCTTCACACACTGGAACAACACAATAATAATATCCCAACACACTAGGGCTGGGCCTATATACATACCAATCCCAACACACTAGGGCTGGGCCTATTTACATACCAATCCCAACACACTAGGGCTGGGTCTATATACATACCAATCCCAACACACTAGGGCTGGGCCTATTTACATACCAATCCCAACACACTAGGGCTGGGTTTATATACATACCAATCCCAACACACTAGGGCTGGGTCTATATACATACCAATCCCAACACACTAGGGCTGGGTCTATATACATAACAAACCCAACACACAAAAGGCCTATATACATACCAATCCCAACATGCTAGGGCTGGGCCTATATACATACCAGTCTCCACACACTAGGGCTGGGCCTATATACATACCAATCCCAACACACTAGGGCTGGGCCTATATACATACCCATCCCAACACACTAGGGCCTATATACATACCAATCCCAACACACTAGGGCTGGGCCTATATACATACCCATCCCAACACACTAGGGCCTATATACATACCAATCCCAACACACTAGGGCTGGGTCTATATACATAACAAACCCAACACACTAGGGCTGGGTCTATATACATAACAAACCCCACACACTAGGGCTGGGCCTATATACATACCAATCCCAACACACTAGGGCTGGGTCTATATACATAACAAACCCAACACACTAGGGCCTATATACATACCAATCCCAACACACTAGGGCTGGGTCTATATACATAACAAACCCAACACACTAGGGCCTATATACATACCAATCCCAACACGTTAGGGCTGGGCCTATATACATACCAATCCCCACACACTAGGGCTGGGCCTATATACATACCAATCCCAACACACTAGGGGTGGGCCTACATACATACCAATCCCAACACACTATGGCTGGGCCTACATACATACCAATCCCAACACACTAGGGCTGGGCCTATATATAAACCAATCCCAAAACACTAGGGCTGGGTCTTTATCACAGCACAGGAAACCACTGTGGCTCAGCCCACTCATCCAAGAGGTGCAGGGTGTAGTAGCATCTGGGGTCAGCTTTTAATATTGTGCACTAATAGATTGGGGGAAGGGAAGCTGATCCCAGATCTGCCATGTAAGACTTCATTCTTTTCAAAAGGCTTAACTCCAATGCCCACCCACCTCACACTTAAACCACACAGACACACACAACGGCGGTCTAACAAGCCGTGTGCTCTAACAGCCTAATCCCTTTTTCCCACCCAGTCTCTCCCGGACAGCATCGACATCTCCAGGACAAGACGGGAGAGAACGCAGAGACACCTGGATGTGGTTACTTAGCAAATAGATTATGAATTAAAACTGAACAGGTGGTGCGGCTGGTGAGTATCGGGGGGGTGAGAAAAGGAGTGAGCAGCGAGAGAGGAGGGTGAGTGAAATGAGGGGGGAGAGAGCGGGGGAGAGATTGAAAGAGAGAGAGACTCTCCTTAGCCTCTCATATCACAGCCAACAGATGTCCGTAGACGGTCGTCAGCGGGCGGCGGCTGGGCGAGCAGCGATGGGCTCCTCAACCCCTGGCTTACATGACTCGTTTCAGAAAATGACCCTTAAGCTCTCTCTGGTTGTAGCCCTTTTAACTTTTTCAAATTGACACAGGAGCTCATCCACCGTTCACTTTACTGGTTCTGGGTTAGAAGTTGGCGCTTGAGTGCGAAGGAGTTTACCGTGGCGGACGCTATCGCCACCTGGATACCGAGGTGACCACAGCATGACGTAACCATGGAAACAGGAGGAAACGCATGCATGCGGAAAAATCTTGTGACACATGCAAAGATGAAGACACACATGAAGACACACACACACACACCTCTGTTCTGATGCGACCCGGGCTCTCTCCATCATTCACATGAACACACACTTCTCCCTCTTTTACACACACATACGTTAGCCCACTGGGGGAACCATTATAACACATGGAGCCTTATGCAACGCGGTCGTTTTCTGCTAGCGGTGTCAAACGGCAGTCATTAAGGCCGGGCTACATCACATCCGGACGCGATAAGTCCTATAGGGCGGCGCACAATTGGCCCAGCGTCGTCCGGGTTTGGCCGGGGTAAGCCGTCATTGTAAATAAGAATTTGTTCTTAACTGACTTGCCTAGTTAAATAAAAGGTTAAATAAAATGAAAACTAAAACATCATCAAGCTACAAGGACATCAGAAGGAAAACAAAGTGGCGCCATGTAATGAAAGCTGCTGTAGTTTGCCTGTGTGTGTGTGTGTGCGTATACAGTGCCTTCAGAAAGTATTCATACCCCTCGACTCATTCCACATTTTGTTGTGGTACAGCCTGAATTCAAAAATGATTACATTTTTTCCACCACCCATCTACACACAATAACCAATAATGACAAAGTTAAAACATGTTTTTAGACAATTTTGCACATGTATTGAATAATTAAATTATTATTCACACCCCTGAGTCAATACATGTTAGAACCACCTTTGGCAGCAATTACAGCTGTGTGTCTTTCTGGGTTAGGCTCTAAGAGCTTTACACACCTGGATTGTACAATATTTGCACATTATTCTTTTGAAAATTCTTCAAGCTCTGTCAAGTTGGTTGTTGATCATTGCGAGAATTTGCTAGACAGCAATTCCAGTGTATGGTGGAAAGCAGACTGAACAAGGTTTTCCTCTAGAATTTTGCCTGTGCTTAGCTCTATACCTTATCTTTGATCATAGAAAAAACTCCCTAGTCCTTGCCGATGACAAGCATACCCATAACATGATGCAGCCAACACCATGCTTGAAAATATGAAGAGTGGTACTCAGTGATGTGTAGCGTTGTGTTTGCCCGAAACATAACACTTTGTATTCAGGAATTAAAGTTAATTTCTTTGCCAAATCTTTTGCAGTTTTACTTTAGTGCCTTATTGCAAACAGGATGCATGTTTTGGAATATTTGTATTCTGTACAGGCTTCCTTATTTTCACTCTGTCAATTAGGTTAGTATTGTGGAGTAACTACAATGTTGTTGATCCATCCTCAGTTTTCTCCTATCAAAGCCATTAAACTCTATAACTGTTTTAAAGTCCCCATTGGCCTCATGGTGAATTCCCTGAGCGGTTTCCTTCCTCTCCAGCAACTGAGTTAGGAAGGACGTCTGTGACTTTGTAGTGACTGGGTGTACTGATACATCATCCAAAGTGTGATTAATAACTTCACCATGCTCAAAGGGATATTTAATGTCTGCATTAGTTATATTTACCCATCTACAAATAGGGCCATTCTTTGCGAGGCATTGCAAAACCGCCCTTGTCTTTGTGGTTGAATATGTGTTTGAAATGTACTGCTCGACTGACGGACCTTACAGATAATTATGTGTGGGGTACAGAGATGAAGTAGTCATTGAAAAATCAAGTTAAACACCATTATTGCACAAAGAGTGAGTCCATGCAACTTATTATGTGACATTTGAACTCCCTAACTTATTTAGCCTGGCCATAACACTACATTTCAATTCAACAAATTTTAAATTCAGGCTGTAACAAAGTGTAGAAAAAGTCCAGGGGTGTGAATACTTAAGGCACTGTATGTGGTCCTCATTCATTAGGACAGGAGGTTGCAAAAGCATGGAAAAGAGGAATTAACTTCCCAACGCATCAGTGAGTGACGTTCTAAAAGACAGGACATTTTATAAAATGTCCCTCAATGCTCCCATACATAATTGTTCTTAAACAGTAGCTTGTGTAAATTTTCCAGAGCGCAAGGGTTCAAACGGGCTGTTCTAAG